>NC_136489.1:14105514-14163014 GCF_053919585.1 Euprymna scolopes | reverse complement strand
TTTGCTCCTTCCCACGCTCTCAATTCTCTTTTACTTCAGGCCAGAAATCAGTTATTCACTTACAGCAGTTAATGTTATAAGGCACCGATAATATCACTCGATGGCGTGTGTTCCAAGGATTTGATGATTTTTATCTTTAAAATTTACATTGTATTGAAATACTTATTATCAGGTATTATTGTTTGATATTGGGTAGGTGACCCCAGAAAGAGAAGTATTCAATGGATTGCACACACACACGCGCGTGCACACACACACACACACACACACAGATCGATTTCATGTAAGAAATGCGAGACTTTCCACCATTGTCTGTTGGAATGCATAATTGACTAGAAATAGCGGTAAAAAGATAAGCTCAATAGGCAATGGGAAATAGTAAACATTCCAGATGAAAGAATATTTTTTTTATATAAATCGACATAACAGAAAGTGAGCAACGGTCCGTCACAGAGCGAGAGCAAGCTGACACATTTTCTTCACGGGCAAACATCCGCACCACATTCCCGTCAAGCACCTTCACTGACGTCAACACTCGTCATAACTAAATCAAAAACTGCTGCCAGTATGGAAGAAACAAAATATTTTATGGCTCAGCTGTATTGTGTTTTATCCGCTGTCAATGTGTATATAGCGTAGACCAGTGACGAAAGCTGATTTAGAAATTATATAGACTGAAAAGCGCATTGAACGATAGGTCGCAGCAAATATAAAACAATTATAACTTTAAATATTTTCTCAATTTTACTTTGTATTGCAAAACTTATTATCAGGTATTATATTGCAAAACTTATTATATTGAAATAGAAAAGGCTGTGACCTGCTGAGTCAACTACCTAACACTGTTTAGCTTTTTGGGGTCAAAGAAAAAGACAACCGGCAAAATATTAAAAATTAGTCTCCTTCTTAACTCTCTTTCTAAATACAGGATAAATAGTATTACTAATTGTGGTGATAACATGTAATTTATAATTAGATAAGCGACAGTAATAGACGCCGCATACATGATCAGGAGGGGTCGGATGCAATAAAATGAAAGAGGGAGAATGTGCTAGATAGATATTAAAAGATGAGTAGCTTTATATGCCATTTGCGAATTTTAAAGAATTAAATCAATCAAAATGTAATTCCAAAACTCACAAATATTTTAGCATGGATTGGGATTAAAAGTCATTGGCGAAAAGCAACCGACAATAAAGCAACCCCTCTAGGAGGAAGATATAATTCCTAAGAGAATAACTAATTACGATCGAACTAAACTTTAACTACTTCAGACAAAACGGTTGCGTTGCTTCTGAACTATATCGTGAAGAATGCGTCTAGTGTCTTTGTTCAAACGCGGATTCTATAAACAAAGCTTCTTTCTTAGAACTGCACGCCTGTGGAACTCTGTTCCGTCTGTCTGCTTCCCACCGGACTACAACTTGGATGTCTTCAAGTCCAATGTTAACAAATTCCTAATGAACCGCCCCCTTAAGTAAACACTTCATCAAATCTCCACACTAACGTAATGTACTTGCAATAACCCTTATCCCTGAGTGGCTTCCGGGCCTTGATAAGTGGTGATAACTGTGTAAAAAAAAAAAAAAAAAGGATATACTGGCTCGTATGCAGTAAAAATGTCAGAAAAAACACAGGGCCGGTTTCATGTGGGTAAATCTAGTTCTCTCAAGTAAACTCTCTGGTAGAAAAACAGCCGTAGAACCGGCTCGCTATTTCTCGATTAGAGCGCAGAAGTCAATACATCAACGTCCTGCAAGGGGAGGATGTCCATATTGCGGGGATTGCATCCTACAAACAAATCAAATCACACCCTATTTTGAGTAAGACGCGCCAACTAAGGGGAAAGAAAGTTTCTATGTTGTAAGAATGTACAGCACTGGTATAAACAGGTGAGTTTATCAAAAAATGTCATCATTAGTTTCCCTCCCTTTTCCCTCTCTTTTCCCCTATCTTACTCTCTCTCTCCCTCTCTATCTATCTATCTATCTATCTCTTTTTCTTTCTCCAATTACGGTTTATATAGTATTCTTGTCTATAATGATATATTGAAGAAATTAACGGAATCTTAATTGCATTAGCAAAACTTTAAGAAATTTAAGAGGTACGAAAAATATTTTTAAATATATTTTCGATTAACATTTTGTATAAGGCAAATGCTAAACCATTTTTCTATTTGTTTTTCTGTATTATAGACATTTTTATGAAAAGACGGCGCCATAAAAAAAAACTATCAAGATAATGCACAATTATCTTTAAACAATTAATAAAAAAATTTTAAGGCCTTTGTGCAATTGAGAATAGCCAGAGCATCCCTATATCAACTTTGTGTTTCGATCTTTTATAAGACGGATTGCACGGGCCATTTTAGCTCAAAATTGGCTGTTTCAACTATCTTTGCTCAACGCTTTATTCACAGTTGCTACTTCTATGCATGTCATTAAAGTCAAAAGATTGCATATGAGTGAATTTCCTTGCGCAGAGAAACCTCCCTTCACGGACAGAGTAATAACATGGAATCGATAGAAAAGATAATACACCTAAATAATTGGCGTAGAAAACGTAAATAACAACAGAACCCATTAAAATTAATAGTAGGAAAAAATATTAGTGTAAAGAAGATGACGCACATAAATTAATGACGTAAATAAAGAAGTAATATGACATGCAAATTATAAAGTATAAACATGATATAAACAGTTATATATGTTGGACTAGTTGTACACATAGTTCCTTATATATTACCGGGCAATGTCGAGTGAACCGTTTTGTATTCACTAAATAGTAAATTTATTAAAGATTTCTTTAGGAAACGGTTTTTGTTGTTTTTGTTTGTGATTAAACTTTTATTTAGTCATCCACATTTTATTTAGTCATCCACATTTTATTTAGTCATCCACATTTTATTTAGTCATCCACATTTTATTTAGTCATCCACATGTTATTTAGTCATCCACATTTTATTTAGTCATCCACATTTTTTTTAGTCATCCACATTTTATTTAGTCATCCACATTTTATTTAGTCATCCACATTTTATTTAGTCATCCACATGTTATTTAGTCATCCACATTTTATTTAGTCATCCACATTTTATTTAGTCATCCACATTTTATTTAGTCATCCACATTTTATTTAGTCATCCACATGTTATTTAGTCATCCACATTTTATTTAGTCATCCACATTTTATTTAGTCATCCACATGTTATTTAGTCATCCACATTTTATTTAGTCATCCACATTTTTTTTAGTCATCCACATTTTTTTTAGTCATCCACATTTTATTTAGTCATCCACATGTTATTTAGTCATCCACATTTTATTTAGTCATCCACATTTTATTTAGTCATCCACATTTTATTTAGTCATCCACATTTTATTTAGTCATCCACATTTTATTTAGTCATCCACATTTTATTTAGTCATCCACATTTTTTTTAGTCATCCACATTATTTTTAGTCATCCACATTTTATTTAGTCATCCACATGTTATTTAGTCATCCACATTTTATTTAGTCATCCACATTTTTTTTAGTCATCCACATTTTATTTAGTCATCCACATTTTATTTAGTCATCCACATTTTATTTAGTCATCCACATTTTATTTAGTCATCCACATTTTATTTAGTCATCCACATGTTATTTAGTCATCCACATTTTATTTAGTCATCCACATGTTATTTAGTCATCCACATTTTATTTAGTCATCCACATTTTATTTAGTCATCCACAAACGACAGATTGTACTGTAATCCGATTTTCTGGATGATTTTCAGGTTAAATGACCACATGATTAGAAGTAGTTACGAAAAAGAGAAAATAATAAATAACACTTGATATGCTAACACAGCGCCATGAATTATTTGACCTTCGGGCTAAGATCACAGAGTAGTATCTGCTCTGATGGTACACCTAAGTTAATTTGTTCTTAGTGTGGGAAATCCTTCTATACTGAGGAAATTTTTATTTTTGCCTTCTTCCAAAGTGTCTGTTTTGAGGGAACTGGTTTACCCCAAAAATTAAAACGACATTAACTCACATTTTGCTCTTTTGCGAATAAATAGCAATATCTAATAAACAGAGAAACAACTGGAAAAGACCTCCCCCACTCCGGTAGCGTCGCCATCAACGTCACCTGTGGTCTTTGCTGTTTTAGATGCCTGACACGTGTAGTATTAGGTTGGTGAAAATATGTCGTTTTCTGACGTTCAACTATATATAAATATATAAAAAACGACATTATTTTTGCATCAACCTAATAAAATGATTTTTATCCAAAACTTTGGGAATAGAAAATAAATGTACTAAAACCTTCTGAAAATACATATTTCTTCACATAAAAAGGAAAGTGTTGATACATAATTGATTCTGATCAATGGTCAAGAATATTCGAAGTTTAGCTATTTGTACAGTTTAGTCAAGACATTAAAAATGAAAATACCGAAAAAAGTTTAAATTGTATGTACCCGTTATAGAACGAAGTTCTCCGAAAAAAAATTTCACTTAATTTCATCAAGTAGTTTTTTTTTTACAGCGGAAATACACGTTTTTTGAGAGCACGCTGAAGGCAGCCATCTTGGATTAAAAAAAAATTGTTTAAATTTTAGAAATGCCAAAGGGAGATAACTCCAATTAAAGCACTAACACTGTTTCCCATTTTTAATACTAGCTTTTCTTCCTAAAAATCGAACATTTTGCTCGGTATCATAAAAAATTGTTTTTTTCGCTGAAAAAAAAAACTACTTGATGAAATTATGTGAAATTTTTTTTGCGGAGAACTTCGTTCCATAACGGATACATACAATTTAAACTTTTTTTCAATATTTTCATTTTTTTAATGTCTTGACAAAACTACAAGTACCGAGGTTTATATAGAAAATTTGTGTTGTCCGGGATTTTTTTACTATCCTTTTATTTATATTTTATTTATACATTTTAAACCCGGATTTTACTCCAGCGAAACTAACCCTAGGCGGGTTAACCCGACTTCTTTCAAAGGAGGACGTATGAGAATATCAAATTTACAAGCGGCTTGCCAATCGCAATCTATCATGGCTAGGAAAAATGAGAATGTTAGATTTTTGCAGTTCTTACAATGGGGTGTCTACGTTCCCCTGCGCACAGCATCTTATTTTCCCAAATGGTCACCCATCTTTAAACGTTGCGTAACTCCGGTGATCTAACGAGAACCTGTGTGTTAACCTGCTTATGCCATGTTAAATAGAGTTTTGCGATTTTATCACAATAGAATTATTACTATTTGTTTTAAATATCATTTAAATTTTAATTGAACTAAATTGTTACAAAACTATTACTAATTTGCTTATTGTGTAATAAAGCTACAATATAAGGTCTATGGTAGCAAGTCTTGTAATATACAAAAGTTCGACAACCATAAACTAGTTATAAAAATACCGTAATAAAAAAGGGATTTGAAAATAGAGATAGAGAATCAAATAAAGAAAAAATTGCCAACATGAAAGCAAAACGATCTATCTTTGAAAAACATGTAAGAGTATCCCGACGTAAAAATATATTCGCAAGTATTTATCAAAACGCAGATTTAGAGTGTGCAGGTTGAACGTTTAAGCATCTACTTGGGGCCATTCTTTATGAAATATGTATAGATAACTGGGTAGAGAACGAAGCTGGGTGTGCGGTGTTATTACCCATTTATATGCCCTGATTCTACCGGTGCCAAAGCGTCGACCTTTGGTCCTGAAACGAAATTGCCAAAGATTACCCGTTAGCTATCCAGAAGTGTTCGCCCTCAATAATGAAAAGTCAGTTTTCTGTTTGATAAAAAAGGGACAAGTGATCATTTTATCTTTTTTGTCAATTGCCGTGAAACCACAGGAATCAGTTGCTGTGAGATGTGCACCACCAAGTCTCACGGTATTGAAAAAAACCTCGCGTAGTCATATTCGCGGGAATGATATATATATATATATATATATATATATATATATATATATATATATATATATATTGTATTGTAGGTAGACACATGAAATAATATACATATATATATATATATATATAACTACTTAATTTACTCACATAAATTTATATACGAAAGTATAGATTTATGCGTAAACTTCAAGTATTTACTTGAAAGGTGCTCAATACGTAGGTAGAGCTAGTTAGTAATAATAATAAAAAACACCGTATGAAAGCAACACTAGCAAATAAATACTGGGAACTCAAAGAAAGCGGACATTCGCCGGTAGTCGAATGGAAAATAATAAGACAAGCTACCACGTGTAGGGGCCTAGACGACCCATGTAGATTATGCCTTCATGAAAAATTTTCTATCCTGTACTTTAAAGAACCCCAACATCTATTAAACTGTAGAAGAGAAATAGCAAACAATTGTGTTCAAAAGATAAAATTTACTCTAGGATAGCGATACAAAATAGTTTTAAAACTAACAAAAACAATAGAAAATAAACAAATAAATAAATAAAATAAACATGAATATACATAAAGGATCACACACATATATATATATATATATATATATATATATATATATATGGGCATATATGTGTGTACACATATATATATATTTATATATAAACTAACATTAAAAAAAACACTAACCTAGATTTAAAACAGATTAAGAAACTAAATATCCAGGCTAAATAGAGCACACACAAAGGAACCGGTCAACCAGAGGTCAAATAGGCATTTGTCCGATAAATGCATGCTCATTGGCTGATAGGAAGGGCGCGGTGGATACTAGAAAGCTGATTGGCTAACTAAAATCCCAATAGAAGATGCGCATATAAAAATGACAAACAACCACAGAATTCGCACATAAGCCTGAAGAATCCTAGAATGTATGTAACGCGGAATATTCAGTGTAGCTTAATCGCCATATACATCTTATAACTTACTATATATATATATATATATATATATATATATATATAATTAAAGATACCACGTTCATAGGAATAGACACACACCTATTTACTCATTTTCGGAAAGTAATTATTTCAGCATATAAGAATCTAACTGTTTATCAAATTATGATTTGCATCACTTGGCCTTCATCACTGTTTAGAAAAAAAAACAAGCTTTCCAAAGTGTAATAGACCAGGATTAGGATCATTCCAGTTCATATTTATACCTCTAGTATCGCAGTAATGAGCTAATTATAGTTGAATGAGAACCTTATGTTATTTAGTCATATGTAATTACCAACCCATATAGTTGCATTTCATATATATATATATATATATATATATATATATATATATATATATATATAAGAAGGAAAGGTAGTTTGCTGATTGATAAATGAGACTATAAAAAGGCTCTTGCAAAGCAAGGAATAGGGTGTTTAAAGGATGTGATGTACGGACAAAATGGGCAAACGACAGATTGTACGGTAAAGCTTGTTTTTATATCTACATATATTTATTTATTTTCCAGATTAATCATAGATCCAGAGTAATAAAATAGACTTACTACTTGAAATAACTGGGATGGTAGCAATCTTATTTATACTCCGAGAGTATAATGTCTTTTTCAGAAAGAAAGGATCCAAAACAAATGTTAAAAAAGGAAATAAGATGAAGAGACAATCAGGCTTGAACTAACTACATTTATTTTGTAACTGCTTCCCAAATAGTTTTCTTTCATTTGTATTATTGCTTTATGTATCTCTTGCGATCCATCTGGCGCGACAATGTTCGAACGTTCTGTAATAGTGTAACAAGACGTCAATTTGCTTAAAAATAGTAACGTCGTCTATATTTTCAAATATAAGTGAATATGCTCCCCAAAAATACAATATAGATAAGTGTTTGCTATTTACAAACCGGTCCATTGCATAATAGTAAGAGTGTTCGGTGATGCGCCAGGAGACCAGGGTTCAAATCTCAGTTTCGTCACACAAAATACTTAAAGAATAATGATTCTTTGTGCACACATACTAAACACTCAGCATTGTAAAGTGGAGCAAGGGCCAGAGTAATAGTGAGAACACCTCACCTACACCTCGATGTGCTAGCTAATAAATAGTAGCCTTCGGGTCGCCCTCGACTATAATCGGCAACTTAACTTACATTTTTATAAAACTATAGTATTCGGAAATAGTTCAGAGCAATTAATTTTATTACTTATCACTTCTTAAGTGGTTATGATATTTTTATGCATTCTTATAAATACTTACATTATAATGTTTTTATGTTATATATTGATTACATGTGCCCTCGTGTCCTCATGAAAAGATTTGTGTGTAAGTTGATTTTTTACAGTTTAAATAAAAATACATTTTATTTAGTCATCCTCAATTAGGCATCTAGCCAAACTTTATCACGCTTAAGTTTTAAATAGCATGTTTATCAGTATATTACATGTTATATATATATATATATATATAGTCATCCACATACAGTACTGTTTCGCTGTTTCACAGCTCATCAGTGCGGCTAGACAGGCAACTACCTCAAGCCAGGATTGAACTTTATTCTTCTTTTGTTTGTAATAGGGATGCGACATTGTACCGCATACCAGACATTCACTCCTTATGTCAAGCATTCCAACAAAGAGATATAAATATTATAACAATCTTTATAGTGTAATTGTTGGTATCTCTCTTGCACTTAGATTTCTGGGTTAATTCGACAGATATTTTTGAAATTATTTTTTATGAGCCCGATTGTCTTTAAACCCTGAAAAGAAACCGGAATCTTAGAAAGATATCCATATTTCCAGTAATTATAAAACCAGTGTATCGCTTTATTGCAGGTCAATTTTTTTTTAATTTTGAAATTCTTATGAAACGCAGAGAAATGAAATTTGGTACACTGGAAGAACATAATAAGGTGCCTTATTTTCCTGATTTTTGTGGAAATTTAACAAGTATTTTGAAAATTATGCTATTTTTTCTATTTCTGGTAATTTTAAATGTATATTGCTTCATTGCAAATTTTTCTAACATCAAGAGCAGAAACTGACTTTCTTTTGGTTTTGTCACAATGTTTCTCGATCGCTTCCAAGCTCCTGAGAGATAAAGGCCTGCAACAACTCGTTCCTTTTACCTTGCTGTCAATCGACACTTTTTAGGCATTTTGGGAAACCTGCAATAAAGTGATACACACTTAAAATTACCAGAAAATAGAAAAATTAGTTTACTTTTCGAAACATTTGTTATAATTATAAAACAAATCAAGGAAACAAGGCATCTTGTTATGCTCTTCATAAATTTCACTTCTCTACGTTTGACAGCAATTTTAAAAACATATTGATCTGCAATAAAGCGATACACAAGTTTTATAATCACTGCAATGATGGATATCTTTCTAAGATTCCTGTTTTTTTTTCATGTTCTTATGAGACCTTTGTATCTCGTTATTCTTCGCCGTTCAACTAGGTTTTACCCATCATCAGGACACTAACTTCTACCAGGTTGCTTCTTTCTCTTCTTTTATTTTAGTCACATATCACTACGCCAACTTTTACAGCTCCATTTTCTAGGAACGTAAAGAATATGAATTGCATAATCATAGTGGATGCTGTAAGACTTATTTGCAATATTTATTATTGGTATATGTCAAATGTTATAGATGGACCAGTAGAGATATAGACGCACTCCGTTGTGGTTCATTGTATAAGAGCCGTCCCTCGGCAGAACCTTGTAATTAGACGTAAGGTGACTCAAACTTGTTACTTATGTATGGCAGAACTGTCACTTGTTGTCATTGCTGATGTAACATAATATTGTCATGATGTAAAAATAACACCACAAACTCAAATCTTGTTATATATATATATATATATATGTATATATTTAGTAGAAATGACAATTAATAAAAACCTGAAGAAGGCGCCAACAACCTAAACCTTAGGACTCGAAATTTAAAGGAATCCCCTCCTCCTACTCCCACATATCTCCCTCCCCCCTCCATGTATCTCTATGCCCTCAGGCACACCAGAGATGAACTTCCCAGACCCCCACAACCACCTAATACTCTTAAACTCCAAAACTAAAACATTACCGACATACCAAGCACCCCCTCCCACCTCTCCCCCTCGTACCCTTCCTCTTTTTCCGCTTTTCTCTCGCACCCCTCACCTGACACCATTCACCCTTTCATTCCACCATAAACGAACATTTCTGTAAAAGTCTGAGGAAGCTACAGGACGGCCAAAAAAGGTTGTGTAGCTGAAACAAAAATGTAACTTAACAGAAAAATACGGTAATAAAAGATAAAACGTATATATATATATATATATATATATATATATATATATATATATATATATATATATATATAATACTTAATATAAACTTAAGGACTCTAACACCTGAAACTGTAGTTCTTGAACAAACAATACCAGTATTGAAATGAAAATCATTCAAAATCAGATGGGCTGGACTGGACACTTGGTTAAGATGGAGGACAAAAACTGATTTATAGAAGGATAGATAAAGGTAAAAGACCACAACATAAACTAAATAGAAGGATTTTCTAAAAAAAAAAAAACAACTTGAAAATACTTTAGATGGATGTACATTACTGGGACGCTCAAACGAAAGACCGATCATGTGGATAAAAACCATCAGAGAAAGTTGTAAGATTTTTGAAGAGCAGTGTGTAGATCTTGCTGTCTTAAAACGTGTTTTAAGAAAGCAGGACGATAATATAATGTCAGATAAATTACAACAAGAACTGAAGTGCACTACATGTGGCAGATACTTTTATTCCAAAGCTGGTTTTGTAAATTATATGAAATCACACAATCAAAGACAGGAAAGACATTTTATGAGGAGGCGTCTACAGCACATCTAGCATATTTGTGGTGTAATCTGAAAATCTAAATGTGGCCTGAAACGGCATTCGAGGATTCGCAATATTTTCATACAACTTCCTTTACAAGAAGATAAGATCTTATATCACATTTGTGAACTGTTATGTAGGACTAAAGCTGGATGCAAAAGGCATGTACGTGCACACGGATGCAATAACCTTTAAGAGATGGCAAAATTCTTTCAAGAAGTAGCATTCATCACACATATATATATACATACATCTATATGTGTGTGTGCGCGCGTGTGTGTGCGCGCGTGTGCGTGCGTTTAAAAATTATTATCGTAATAATAATGTCAGCCTCTTTAAGAACGCAGTACTTATTGTTGATCACTTTACAGTTGAAAAGAAAGGCGGCCACTTAAGCTCGCATGCGTAAATCATGATGTTATAATCATTAAATCACTATGGACAGATGTCTCAACATTTAAAACTAAATGTTTAAATTTCAAGGATATTTCTCGCGGATTGAATTGGCCTTGTGGGTTTGTTCCTTTCTAACGGAGTCACGAGGGGGTGGGGGTCCTAATCGGGTTCGAATTTCCTGACCGGTGGTAATCGTGACACCCTGCACCCCTGATTCTCGAAAGAGTGAAACACTAGTGTCTGTAGGTAATTAAAAATTATTATAGTAATAATTATACACATACACACATATATATATATATATATATATAGATAGATAGATAGATAGATAGATAGATAGATAGATACAGAGAGCGAGAGAGAGAGAAAAGAGAGAGGAAGCGGAGGTGGCGGCGGAGATGCAAGAGAAGAAATAGAAACCGCCGGTCGGCGAACGCTTGAGTCTGCTCTTTCCTACTTCCCTATTCAAAAGTTGAACTTTTAAAAACTGGTAGTGTCCGAGTTTGATTTACGACATAAATTTTCTGGTTCTGTGTACTGAGAGCGAGAAAATATTTTGGTTACGTGAGATGATAAAAATGACTACCTTTTTCTTCAGCAAGGAAAGTTGCGACATCATTTTGCATACAATTATTGGGTCCCTTCAAAAGAAACAGACGTCAACATTGCGAAGTTTATTTGGAGAAAGTTACACTGAGATTACCTATTCTCTTATGAGCATTGGTAATTAAGCGTGGATCTTAGACATCTATTATTATCCTCTCCTGATCATAGTGAAGCAATCATCTTTTTAGGCAGTCTACATTGCCGCCCTTATCTATATATAGTTTTTTGTCAGGTCATCCAAATATACTTGATATTGGTTGTCCCATTTTCCTTTTTTGATATATGGTCCAGTAGTGATATTTAAACACTCCATTGTGTCGTATTGTATAGTACTCACCTTCTAGTATATATACCTGTATTTCGTTTAAAGCAATGTAAAGTTTAAGTTTGAAACATTTCATTAACATCCATACACGCGCACATTAAATAGACGTATTTAAAAATGGCGTTGCTTGTACAACGCAAATACGCGGTTTCTGAACACAAAAAAGAATATATTTGTAAGGCATTCGATGTGTATATGTATGTGTCTGTGTGTCTGTGTCTGTATGTGTGGTGTTTTCAAACAGCTTTTATTTTTATTTCTGTTTATTTTTGATGGAGGGGGTAAGAAAGATGTCGTTCATTTTGATGGAGGGTCTGTGGAAGATGTCCATCAATAATATCACCAAATAGAGTGGACAATATTGTTGTTGATGCTGTTAAAGAAGGAAAACGGTAAGCGCATTTCCTATGGCAAATTGGCAGCAATTCGAGATGGGGCGAAATACTTTGATTTAAATCTTCTGATACCTTAAAAAAAAAGTGCCGAGAACATAAGTTCAAATATATATCATCATTGACGAGCAGGATATATACACATAGAGAAAAATATTTATACACATATATATATATATATATATACATACATATATATATATATATATACATATACATCCACATATATAAGTAATGCAGTTGCAGAGACGTACATAAATTCAAGTACACAAACATACACATAGTCTACCACACAAGACACCTCCTCATAAATAAACATATGCATACGCATAGGGATACAATCAAAGATAGATATTTACATATCAGTACCCAAAGCGATTCCAACACACACACACACACACACACAATGTGTGTGGGTCTACTAGCAGGCCTCCCAGCATTGCCCGGTCGTAAAATACGCTTAAATATGATATTTTAATAAATGCAGACTTCGTATTCATTATTATATTATTGGACCCAATACAAGTAATCATTTAAAAAGTAAAAAAAAGAAATGACTCGTGCGCCAACACCAAGAATCGAAACTAAAACGTTTAGCTTACGATTTACTTTTGACTTTGACGTTAATGGCTAAGCTATGAAGACATGTTTGCTGCAAGGTTAAAAATTAAAACATGAAATAATAGCTAGAACGTTACGCATGCATATTCGTAATGTCGTTCTTCGACCTTTACCTTCTTTTTTAAACTTCTTAAAAATGTTCATACTTATGCTCCGACTTCCCTAAAACCAAATAAAACGTTTCGAACGGGTTCGAATACCGTATATATTGTCTTATGTCTGTAGACTAAGAACTGAAAAAAGAGTTTGCGGTTTGTGTTTGCTATAACCTTTCTACCCAGATATTACGCAATTATAATCATGTAGAATATCTGCATGAATATAATTACACGTAATAGTAAACTAAAGATGATCATCCCATAATAATAATTAATTAAAATTAATGTTTAAAAGAATATACAAATTAGAAAGATCTTTTGCAGATGAATCCCATTCCATGACCCATATATAACAAAGTTGCATTTTTCTATATAAATAAATAGAAAAAAAGGGTTTTAATATGGATATCAGTACACAAAAAAACAATTTTACAGGTGTATATACATATATGTATATATAGATCTAGCTAGCTTAATAGATAATTATAGAGAGACAATATAAATATACATAGATCAATAGATACCAGCACACACACACACACACACACACATACACACACATATATATATATATATATATATATTTGTGGTGACACACATTCATTTGCATATGTGGATAGTAATTACACATAAATAGGAAGACTCAGTTAGTCTGAGTCTGTGTCCACCAGAAGCCACCGAAGGCCGCCGAGAGCAGATATGTTTCTCCAGCAAAGACTCTCTTATTTGACACCATTATGTAAATATCCTGTAAATATACCTTTTCCTAATACACTTCTTATTTGATCTACCTTTGTTTGTTGAGTCGTCATTTGTATTGCTTTCTACGTAACTTGTTTCAACCTGCAAACTTAACATATATATATATGTGTGTGTGTGTGTGTGTGTGTGTGTGTGTGTGTGTGTGTGTGTGTGTCTATTCCTGTCCGTTTGCTTCATTTTGTTTGTATATTTGTTATCATTGACGTCATGGATTACGGCATTATTGTGTTTATATAAATACAAATGCATGTATGCTATGACGTCTTACATGACGAAATAGAAGCTGAGGGAGAGGTCTAAAATGAAAGATCACCGGGCAACGCCATATGGCCTGCTAGTTTTTATATATATATATATATATATATATATATATATATATATATATATATATATATATATATATATATATATATGATTGTTGAGCTGGATTAAATCAGACGATATGAAATAAAATGGAGGTGGAAGGACCTGGATACTCAACGTGTTTTCCTTATGTAAATTAGATATCATATATACATATATTTCTCTCATAAAATGTATATATATATATATATGTATATATGATATCTAATTTACATAAGGAAAACACGTTGCTCTCCCCCATCATTATATATAGCCCCAATCCTCCGACTCTCTCGTCAATTACCATCCCTCTTGAAGAAGCCCGCATAAATCGGGCGAAACGTTGAGTATCCAGGTCCTTCCACCTCCATTTTATTTCATATATATATATATATATATATATATATATATATATATATATATATATATATACACACACAAAGTTGCCTTGTCTGTCTTTCTGTGTGAGAAACGATCTATACGAATCTACTCAGTTTTTATTCTATACATTTAAACTGGGTATATTTTTATGAAAAAAATGCGATTTATTTTTAGATGGTAAAAATAGTGGAAATAAATTTAAAAAGTGTTGGAACTTAACAGGCGTACATCGACTAAACGTGTTACTTTTACGCATACGCAAATACACATTTATTCATTAAAAACAGTTATATTTTTTTTATATCGAGCTGCTGTTAGTGCAGCAGTCCAGAAAAGCGAAGAGTCTTAAATTGTTTGTTACCGGAAAACACCGAAAATAATAATCGAAGATTATTATGAATTTATGAATTCATGATAATCGATGACTATTATTAATTCAGAAATTGTATTTTGTAAATGATATTTTAGAAATATTGAAATCTTTGTTGTTATTGTTATTGGAGTTAAGTCAGAGATATGGTTTATAGTTAGAGTTGAGGTTAACAAAACACAATTCCGTAAGGAATTCGGAAATCTATGGAACAAGTCAGCTAGCAACAACGTGAACCTATATCCACATGATTGCGAGCGTGATGAGTGACGTCATAGGAATTTAGTTTATGTAATATAGAGTTAAGTTTTAGAGAGTTAAGACCGGAGGATCGAAAAGAGAGTATCGCTTTGAAACACTAGAAGCGGTTTCAAGGAAAATCTTCATGATATAGTAACGTGGCATTTGTTGTTTTGAAAAAGTGTTCCATCCGTGATTAATAAATATATGTTCGTGATAAAACTTGGTCTTCGTGTTGTCTTTTAAACCCAGGTACGTAATTTTGTCTTGTCATAACCAACACAAGCAACATTGTATTTTCCTCATTTATGTGCTCCCTATCACAAACATTCACTCTGAAGTATATAATGTATTCGCGCATATTGATCCAAAAGGTTATTTTAGTCTATTTTCTCTGCTCCTCTTGTCACGTAACATCTAGTCTCTCTTCTGTGCTCCCTGTACACAACAAGAGTACAAAGAGCACCTGAAATTTCCAAAATGGTCACCCATTTTTTACTAACTAGGCTCAACGTTGCTAACTTTCGGTAACATGGCGGTAAACGGCGTGTCAACGTACTTATGCCGTATATAATTGAAATATCATATTAAACGGGAAGACAGATACTATTTTTATAAGTTAGTTATGTTTATATGTACGTAATTCATTCTGGGTGAAAGTTAACAGTTAATATGGATATCACAACGGAACTGTTAATCATACAGCGTTGAAATGTCGGTTTTATGTAGTTTCATATGATTTATGCGAGATAAGCCCTTCGTGAAGATACAAATATCTCTGATTTCCTTTAACTGTAGAGAATAACATATTGCATATCAGCAAATAAAAATTGCCCAAAGTCTCTTTAATTAAATGATTTTAAGTGTCATAATATTAGCGTCAACTTAAACTTCGAAAATCAAATGTATAAAATTCCATTATGTTTGATAAATAGCCAAATCAATAAGCAATTCTTTTTTAAAATATCAAGGTTAAACCTTAAATTGTACACATTTCAAGAATGAAACAAGTCATTGATTTCCCCCAAAGTTCAAAAAAACATTCTATATGTAAGCTTTACTACATATGTATGTATGTGTGTGTGTGTTTGGGTGTGTGTGTGGGTTATATGCGTGCGTGTTTATATTTGGTAAAATAAGTTGTTTTGTTTTTTCAATTATATTTTACTCTTTGATTTGAAAAAAAAAGAAAAACTGTCGAGCTTTACAATATCAAACAAGATGCCTGCTGGAACAAACACACGATGTTATGTCTTCTGTGTGTATTTTTTCTTCTTGCGGCATTATAGTGCCATGCATTTTTTTCAATCAGAGTAAAGAATTCCTAATTTTCCTAAAAAGTATATGCACCAAAAGACCCGGTAATGACATAATAAACACCGTTTGTTTCTGCATAACTAAACGGGTTCAGAACTGGAAACATGCCTTTTCCACAAGCACCGGCGGGGCCCAGCGAATACTCGACGGGTGGCGGCGATCAGGTTGGCTTTAGTTTTGTGGAAGGTTATGTTGATAATGTTCTCGCTGTATGACCAAACGAAGCCGTTCAGCATATTAAGGATGAGGGAGGAAGGGGGTCAGTGAGAGATCAGTTACCAGGTACACTTGGTGTTGACTGTCCCACCGACTTCTTTTTTTTATACAGTGGTCACCACTTATCAAGGCCCGAAAGACACTCAGGGATAAGGGTTATTGCAAGTACATTACGTTAGTGTGGAGATTTGATGAAGTGTTTACTTAAGGGGGCGGTTCATTAGGAATTGTAAACGTTGGACTTGAACACATCCAAGTTATAGTCAGGTGGGAAGCAGGCAGACGGAACAGAGTTCCACAGGCGTGCAGTTCTAAAAAAGAAGCTTTGTTCATGGAATCCACGTTTTGATTAAGGCACAGATAAAGAGTGGGGGAAATTTTTCACAGTGGATTCGGCTAGACGCGTGTTTTTCGTGAAAGATTGGCGAGGGGGGACCAGAGATTGGAGTTCAGACGAGCACCTGCCATGGAAATAACGATAAAACAAGGATAGGCTCGCAACGTCTCTTCTGTGGGAGAGAGGTTGCAGGGTAGAAAGGTGACATGATGTTGCCCTTACTTTAAACAAAGACCATAACCGTGACCGGAAACTTGTTTTTATCACTCTGGGTACGTCGCTTTTATTCGTGGCAATCCGGCGATGCATTTTGAGGCGATTGGCAATGGTCTTGTTGTCACACCTTGTATCAGATCTTGCTCGTTAAACATTTCAAACATCATAGAACATCTTTGAACATTTCAAACTGGATAGAAATCTTCTATCGCTCTTGGGATTTGTGCACAACGTGCCAACTAGAAGATGGTCTTCAACGAAAAAAGAAAACCATTTTTCATCAAACCGAAATTGAATCATGTCATATTTTCTATGGTGAGAATTTAATAGATGTACCCCCTACAGTGTTATGAAACGTTTATGCCATTTCAAAGTAATTCATGTAAAATTTTGTGTATAATTTAAAAAAAAAACGAACCAGCTTTTCCGAGTTCATAAGGAATGAACTATTACACACGCACAAACAGACAAGGTTCCTTTTAGTAGATAGACACATTATATATAAATATTTATATAAATGTGCATACATATATATATATATACGTATATATATATATTCATATATGTGTGTGTATATATATACATTCATATATATTCATATATATATATATATATATATATATATATATTCATATATATATATATTATTTTTTAAATATAATTATCCAGTGACACGTGTTTCGTCGTCTGCGACTAATCAGAGTGGCTGAATCTAGCGAGATTGAAATCGGGACATATCGCAAAAATAAAAACAAATAAAATATATATTTACACATTAGTGGCCTGGCAAGGCCACCGGAGCGACAGCAAGCAAAAATACCTTAAGCAAAATTCATCCCAAAACAGCAAAACTAATGCTGGCTTGCCAGGACACTATATATACAAATGTAGGCAAATTTAGACATATTTTCTTGCTTTGAAGATATAGGTTGTTTTCCCACCTATTGCCATAAAGTTTTAACCATAGAACAGTATTATAATCTTCAAAAAGGCTTGCAAATTTTCATGTAGTTTACTCTCATAGAACCAGAAGTGTGAGCATTTAAATATTCAATTTGACAACGAGAATAGATGATATACGTATCCATATATATATATATATATATATATATATATATATATATATATATATATATATATATATATATATATGCATACATACACACACATATATATATACATAAATACACACATCGACGCCCCTACCCACCTTGAAGGTAGGGGTGTCGATGTGTGTATGTATCTGTGTATGAGCGCATCCATGCTTGCGCATACTTACCCAATTTTAGCACCTTAAGGAAATTTTGACGTAAGCGGGAGCGACGGGGGGTTCTATGCATGCATGCGCACATATGTGTATATATTTGCCGCTAGCTAACCCTCTCCAAACAATTAACACATATGCAACACAATATTAGCTACTTTTACACATTAGCTACAATTAACACATATGCAACACAATATTAGCTACTTATATTTTCTCTACCGCTCTCCCTCAAACCAAGACTGTACCCTAATAAACAAAGTCTCAGACAGCATAGATATAGCACTCTCCCTCGATACTAGCGCACAAATACATGTATTTGGTGACTTCAATGTCCACCCCAGTAACTGGCTAGGATTCTCAAATCACACAGACGTAGCTGGTAGCGCCACATATAGCTTCTCTATATCTCATTCCCTATCTCAGATGGTTACATTTCCGACACGTTTCCCAGACCAGCACGATCAACATGCCTCACTTCTAGATCTCTTTCTGACAACAGTTCCCAATGACTGTACAACAAATGCCCATAGCCCACTCGGGAATGCTGATCATGCTGTGATAATGGTAGAAATCAGCCTAAATTCTCGCCCTAAAACTGAAGACCCACTACTCAAAACAACGAGGTATTACAAAAAGGCTGATTGGGAAGCCATCAGGGAGCTCATCAGAGATGCCCCATGGCAAACTATCTTTACTCTTCCAGCGGAACAGTGTGCAAATGAGACAACTGAATGGTTCAAAACTGCTATTGAAGCACATGTTCCCGCACGGAAATACTATAGCAAGCCCCACTCCCCCCAATGGTTTACTTCTGCTTGTGCAGCTGCCATTTGTCAAAGGCAGCATGCGTTCTGCAGATTCAACCGACATAAGTCCAGCTCAAATAAACAGAAGTTTATAGTAGCTAGAAATAATTGTAAGAGAGTGATAGACACAGCTAAGTCAGATTACTCTGAAACCACCAGAAAGCGCATCGAAGCACAGAAATTAGGAACCCGGGATTTTTGGAAAATCTACAACAGCGTAGTTAATAATGGACAGTCAATTATTCCCCCACTAACAAACAATCATGAGGTTGCTTGCACGGCAACTGACAAGGCTAATCTGCTTGCCAGTCGGTTTGCCTCAAACTCCACACTGAACTCGGTACACCACTCACTCCCTGATTTTCCTCTGCGAACAGACGCCACACTTGACGATTTGAAAATCACCCCTTCTCAGGTACATGCTATTATAAAAAACCTAGACACCTCTAAAGCATGTGGACCAGATCTCATCCCGGCTGTGCTATTAAAAAAATGCTATGCCGAGGTTGCTCCAGTTCTGCCCAAACTTTACAATAAATGCCTTAACGAATCTTGTTTTCCCGACTGCTGGAAAACCGCCTCTGTGGTACCAGTCTTCAAGAATTCTGGTGAAAGAACTGACTCACTAAATTATCGCCCCATTAGCCTTCTCCCGCTTTTCGCCAAAATATTTGAGTCCTTAGTTAATAAAGCCCTAGTCCAGCACCTAACAGCTGCTAAACTCTTGACTGACAAACAATATGGATTCAGGCAAGCCCGTTCAACAGCAGATATCTTAACTGTAGTTTCTGAACGTATATACCGTTCATTGGATAAAACCGGGGAGGGTAGAGCGGTGGCCCTTGATATATCTAAGGCTTTTGACAGGGTATGGCACGATGGTCTTCTAAGGAAAATTAGATCATATGGAATCACTGGAAGAATTCATAACGTAATTAAATCCTTCTTAAGTAATAGAAAAATCAAAGTTGTCCTCGACGGACGTACATCCAAACAATATGACATAAATGCGGGAGTGCCTCAGGGGTCTATCCTTGGACCTCTATTGTTCCTGATATTCATAAACGACCTCCCTGATAATATTGTTTCGGAGATGGGTATATTTGCCGATGACACCACTCTCTATAACAGATATGAGGGGAAAACAAATGAACACATATCCAAGAAAATGGCAGAAACACTAGAGGATGACCTCCAATCCGTAGTGGAATGGGGACAAAAATGGTTGGTCTCATTCAATGCTGCTAAGACTAAGCTTGTTTCCTTCAATAACTACAAGAAACCTTCTCTACCACCAATAGCAATGGCCAAGAACACATTGCCTGAAAGTACTTCTTTTAAACTCCTCGGCCTAACGTTTACAGGGAATATGAACTGGAATAGATACATTGAGAGCATTGCCAAGGCTGCTGCAAGGAAGGTTGGCTCCCTCTACCGTGCTAGAAAACTACTTACGCCTGCCAGTATCCTATACCTCTGTAAGGCAACCATTCGCCCATGTATGGAGTACTGTTGTCACATCTGGGCTGGTGCATCTGCTGCTTGTCTCTCGCTCCTGGACAGGGTTAAAAAAAAGAGTCGCAAACCTGATAGGTCCTGAACTGTCATCTGGGCTTCAACCTCTGTCCCATCGACGAGATGTTGCATCCCTCTGCCTGTTCTACAAATACTTTAATGGTGAATGCTCTGACAAACTGCAAACACTTGTACCTCCCCGACGTAACTACCCCCGACAAACCCGACAAGCTACTAAGTCTCATCCCTTTACAGTGGAGATCCCTAGGTGCAAGAAAGCCTTTTACTCCAATAGTTTCTTCCCCAGAACTGCGGGTCTTTGGAACTCCCTTCCGGGATTCTGCTTTCCCAACTGCAATGATATGCAGAAGTTCAAGTGTAATGTTAACAAACATCTTTCTACTCATCTCCCTTCATAATGACCCCGCTAATTAATTCCCTAATAGTAGCCCCCTGCTTCAAAGTGGCACTGTGCCTTGTTTGGGGTGAAAATTGAATAAAAAAAAACAAAAAAAACAACAAATAAAAACTAAATAAACCGAATCATAGCCCCCCAGCATCAGAACCTTAGCGAACACCCAACAGGTCAAGACATACTTACCAAGAAATCATCTCACCAACGAGACGCCAACCACTTTAACATTAATACTCAAATTTTAAAGTAACCCCTCCTCCTACCGCCACATATTCCCCTCCCCCCCCTCCATGTATCCCTATGCCCTCAGCCACACCAGAAATTAACTATCCAAACCCTTCCCCACAAGTTCCTTAAACTCCAAAACTAAAACATTACCGACATAGCAAGCACCCCCTCCCACCTTTCTCCCTTGTTCTCTTCATCTCCTTTTCCCCCTCTCTTCCTGCGCCCCTCCCCTGTTCACTCTTTCACTCTTTCATCCCATAACAACGAACATTTCGGTAAAAGTCTGAGGAAACTACAGACGGCCAAAAAAACGGCCGGGTAGCTGAAACAATAATGTAACTTAACAGAAAGATATGGTAATATAAATAAAACGCATATTTGCTCTACAACAGTATTGAGAACATTCTTCAGTTTTTATTAATTTCTACTAAACTATATATATATATATATATATATATATATATATATATATATATATATATATATATATATATAGGGTGTTCCAAAAGTCACTGAAAGTTTTAAAATCTTTGTCATTTTACAATTCATGATTATTTTTTTTCTCTATTTCAGTTATTTCATAGATAATATTTTGGCAATTAATTTTGGATAACTATCGCATTGTGCAACGTACGCAAGTTGTGAAATTGGTTTTCCAAAATCAATAGTTTTTTTTTTTACTCAAAGAGCTTATCGGCAGCATTTTTATGCAAGAGATAACCCAAGTCACAAAACAATTCGAAACATTGTGCGCCGATTTGAATAGCAAGGTGCTGTAATTTATTTTCCGCCAACTGGCTTATCGAAACGTCATCAGAAATGAAAAGGTTGAAAGAATGCGAGGGAGTGTGCATAAGTTCAATCTCACAACACAATATTCTGCACAGTTAAAAACTCTTTCATTTAAAATGTGCCGATTGTTCATCACTTGAAGCCTGAAGATTTTCAAACAAGGGTTCAATACGCAGTTCAAATGCAAGAACTTCTCCGAAATGACACCAATTTTCTGCAAAAGTTGATTAAGTCCGATGAAGCATATTTATATAAAAATGGATTCGTTTACAAGCAAAATTACAGATTTGCGGTTCTGAAAATGCAAGGGCAATTCATAAAAAGCAGGTGAATCACATAAAGTGCAGTGTATTGTGTGCAAAAATGGAGGAAAAGAATATTGGGCCTTTTTTTTTTTTTTTGAAGATTAAGACGAAAATTATTTCACAGTTGCTGGGGAGAGATACAGACTATGATTACAGATTGCTGCTCCCACAAATTAAAAATAGGCCCGGATTATGGTTTCCACAAGATGAGGAAACGGCACATACGACATCATAGAGCTTCTCAGGCAATGCTTTGGCGACGACATTATCTCTCGCTATGGCAATGCCAAATGGCCACAACGTTTCCCAGATTTGACTAGCCCCGACATTTTCTTGTTGCGATATGTTAAAGAAAAAGTATACGTTAACAAACACTAAACCTTGCAGGAATTGAAGGAAAACAGTAAACAATGAAATAAAGGAGTTTTATCACAAATCAGAGTTTCTGCAATCTGTCATAAATAATGTTTGGTAAAGAGCATAAATATGCGAAACTGAAAATGGTAAACATTTAAAAGATATGATTTATCATAAAGATTATTTGAATCTTGCATTGTTATCAAATAAGCCAATGGCTTAGTCAAAATGTGATAACATTACAGAAAGATATCATTAAAAATATACAATCTATTAACGTTCAAAACACTTATGTATATACACACACACATATATATATATATATATACTAGCAGTTCATCCTGGCTTTGCATGGGCCCTATGTTCTGGTCATAACTTTATACGCATATATATATATATATATATATATATATATTAAAAATCTGACCATGTCCAGATAACTTACATCTAAAGTTTCAAGTGTTTATACCCAAAATTGGCGGAGGAGTTTTATAGAGTCTGCAAACGTCAACTCTTACCACTTTGACCTCTTGGAAGCCAAATTATCGCCCAAAAACTGATTTAAAAGTTTGCTGCGTGTCTGAATACCCTTTATGTAAAATTTAAAATGTTTAGACCCAGAATTATCTGAATAGTTTGTTTGAGACCAAACAGGTCTTTTTAACTTTCACTCTTTGGCAGCCAAATCTTCTGTCATAAAACATATTAAAAAGTTTGTTCTATGTCTGAATACTCCTTTTGTAACATTTCTAATGTTTAGACCAACAATTGGCTGAGAAATTTTGTAGAGACTGCAGGGGTCAAATCTGACCCTTATTTTGACCTCTTAACATTTATTGTATTGAGCTCAAATCAAACTAAAAAGTTTGATCCTTTTTTATGTAACCCTTATATAAAATTTCAAGTGTTTCCACCCAAAATTGGCGGAGAAAGAGTTTGGTAGAGTTTTCAAAGTTCAAATCGTCGAACTTTGGCCCCTGGACAGCCCAATTTCTGTCCGAAAACCAATTAAAAATGTTTTTCAAAATCTCAATACACCTTATGTCAAATCTTGAGTCTGTAGACTGAAAATTAACAGAGTAGTTTGGTAAGATAATGTACACACACAATCACATACACAGAGACAATTTCACTTATATATATATATATATATATATATATATATATATATATATATATATATATATATATAACAGCAAGGAGAGACTTGATTCAAAATATTTCTCATATGTTATATCTTCCCTCTTTAGTTTTCATGCATAAAGTAAATGTCATAGTATATAAAGATTATTTGTTACTGGAGATATTCTTAATCGTACCCTACTTCTCAGAAAAAAACACATGGAAAATATTTGGAATCAAGTCTCCCCTTGCTATTATATCAGAACATTTAAAAACACACACATATATATATATATATATATATGTATATGTATATGTGCGTGTGTGTATATATATATATAATCAAAATAATACAAATTATATATATATTGTATATAATACAAATTATATATATATATATAAATAAATATATATATATATATATATATATATATATATATATATAATCAGAATAATACAAATTATCAATTCGCATCTCTTAAACATTCTTAAATTTATGATTTTATTTTCAAAATGAACTGCGGTGACCAATAAGTATTAACCATTATTACGTAATATTTTCAAAAGACACCTACGTTTATAACGATATTACTTATCTACTGTTGTAGCGTAAATGGGATCCCTACGTCGTTCTATGAAAATTCAATTAAAATACACAAAAACATTTCCAGCGAGAATAGAATAAAAGATTTTTTTGTTAAGAGACTTCTTTTCAATTTCGTATTAATCAAATGTAGTTTTATTAGATCAGGAATTTGCTCCGTGAAGGTAAGTCGTTGTGAAAGCATTCAATTTCCCCTTAAAAATGTCGAAATAGTTCAAACTGTGAAATGCTTTCATGTGATAAAGAAATACGCATCAATGCTACGTGACATTGTTGAGCGAGTTCAGAAACGTAATTGTTAATGCATACATGATTTGTAGATATCAGGAATGGTGACTAACGGTGACAGCGGTTAATCATTTACTTGAAACGTACTCGGTGTGTATATACTAATTGTAATGGATTAGAAAATCTCTCTCGTAAATAATGTTTTTAATAAGGAAAAGATGAAGATGATTTATAATTTTGTAAATTTTAAAAAAGGTCAAAGTTCAAGGAATGCGTTTTTATTAGGTTTCAGAGCATATATGGTGTAACATAAGTCTCCAATTTTCGAAATATCAAGTTTTCTCGATTGGTTATTTATTACTTTGCAAAATGTATACATTCAAATATTGTTTCGCATTGCGACTAACAAGTCTACAAAATTATATTACTGCTGCATATATAGGCATGTGGCCCGTTTAATTGGAAACAGAGATCTCAAGAGAAACAAACAGAACTATCCATGTTGTATAACGAAATATGCATAACACACACACACATGTATATATATATATATATATATATATATATATATATATAAATGTTTGGAGTTACAGAATTTCTATATAGTTTTAAAAATAATAGGCGGAAGTTTCTCGAGAGCTCTTTCGGCTATCATCTCGTCAGGAGAAAATCGATAGCGAACAAAATAATATTGTGTCGAAAAATAAAGAGTTCTAATGGGGAACTTATTAAATGTGCCAAAAGTACGGGGACACTAAATAAATTTATTAACGTTTAAAAACGATTAAAATATTGGCACAACGAGGGAGGAAAAAAAATGCGGGAGAAAAGATTCAAAGTTCCCCAAAGAGAAACAATGCGTTGGATGTTTCTTTTTGTCGGCACAAAGAAGGCTGACGCACCGCAATAGAGACAGACTCCAAAATCTTTAAATGGTTTTTGGAGTCCGCTCTATGTAGCACCTCGAACCATTCTATTTTATATCTATCGGCACAGCACGGGTTGTCAACCAAATGCTGGCCAATAGCAGAGTCCAAGGCTGCAGAAGGAGGGAGACCACCAGACCCCATCCTCCCTTGTCTGATCTTCGATGGAACATGCTGGTTTATACAATTCAAAAGGTGCATGGATGTTCGCCCAACATAACCAGCATCGCACTGGCATCTAAACTGATATACAATGTTACTATTTTGGATGTAAGGCAAACTATCTTGCGAAAAGACGGAAAAGCAGGTCTCGTAGTATATACCAAACGCAAGGACACAGAATTAAAGCAGTCGTAAATACTTCTGCGAATCTGTTTGGAAAGTCTATTACTCCCCTCCCCAATCCACGGTAATTTCAAATAAACCGGGCACATTTAATAAGTTCCCCATTAGAACTCTTTATTTTTCGACACAATATTATTTTGTTCGCTCGATTTTCTCCTGACGAGATGATAGCCGAAAGAGCCTATTATTTTTAAAACTATATATATATATATATATATATATAGAGAGAGAGAGAGAGAGAGAGAGAGAGAGAGTGTGTGTGTATACATTCTAAAATTCATCGAGTATTTTATATAAAGAAATAAAATGAAACGTAGTTTAAATTCGTAAATGCATCGCATACTTAGTACTTGCATAAATCGATTTATTCAACTATATAGCTATTAAAAAAAGAAATATTAAATACAAAACAAGAAATCAGAAAAGCTGTACATACATCAAGTCATGATAAGAATAAAAATACTATTAAGACCTTACAGTTCAAGACTATTCTGTCATACGTTGGTAAGAATATATATTTTTAGGAATATATATTATTATTTTAAATCGTATAAAAGCCGTAATACCTATTGTATTAAACGGGCAAAAAAAAAAAGGGGTAAGTCTCGCAATGTAAGTCTCAAAATCGTATGTGTATATATACATATATATATATATATATATATATATATATATATATATATATATATATATATGCAGCTTAGTGGGTTAGGAGAAGAGAGTAAGTTCAGTTCTATAAGACTTCGTAGCTTAGTGGAGGATGCCCTTTCCTCTACCCTGCAACCTTTCTCCCGCAGAAGAGATGTTGCGAGCTTATCCTTGTTTTATCGTTATTTCCATGGCAGGTGCTCGTCTGAACTCCAATCTCTGCCCCCCTCGCCAATCTTTCGTGAAAAACACCCGTCTAGCTGAATCCACTGTGAAAAATTTCCCCCACTCTTTATCTGAGCCTAAATCAAAACGTGGATTCCATGAACAAAGCTTCTTTCTTAGAAGCCTGTGGAACTCTGTTTCTTAGAAGCCTGTGGAACTCTGTTTCGTCTGCTTGCTTCCCGCCTGACTACAACTTGGATGTCTTCAAGTCCAACGTTAACAAATTCCTAATGAACCGCCCCCTTAAGTAAACATTTCATCAAATCTCAACACTAACGTACTGTACTTGCAATAACCCTTATCCCTGAGTGGCTTCCGGGCCTTGATAAATGGTGGCCACCGTGTAAAAAAAGTAGACTTATCGGGATAATATAAAGCTCAAATTTAATTGGAACTTGTATAGGAGAATAATAGGAATAAAAATGAAGTCACGAAAACTATATATTGGTAAATATAGATTGGTTTATTTATTCAATGAGGGAATACAAACAATTAGTTGGGGGATAGAAGGGACTCTTTATGCCAAGGTATTTCGAAGCCTAATGCTTCTCATTAGAAGATTAGACAAGGTGCTAGGTGACATAATGGGGATGCGACGTCTAGTGTGGGATTATGCTTTTTTATCTTGCATTAATTATGAATTTAATAATAGTTGCTATTAATTTAGAGATGTAGGATTTTGAGAGGGGGTTGGGATATTTTTAGAAGAGAGGGAGATGTATTCCTCATTAAACATATTTCGATAAGTCAAGCAAAGCTCTACCAGGAGGGAGCTTGTTATAGCTTAGTGAGTTAGAAGATGAGAGTAAGTTCAATTCTATAAGAGGAGATTTTATGTGTGTGTGTGTGTGTTGGCGTGTAGAGTGAGTTGAAGTATGAATTAAAATATGGCGTTCCTATTCAACTCGTAGTCTACTTACTAAACTTCTGTCTTTCTGTCTTCTGCATATATATATATATATATATATATATATATATATATATATATATATATATATATATATACGTCTGCTTTGTAACATGTGGATGTTTTTATTGTTTTTACTGGATTCCGGATTTTTATGTACTTAAAACATTTCCAATTCCTTTATAAATTACCTTTCCTTTTTGTATGAATGAAAAATATACATTTTTTCCATTTGCCTTAACAAATAGAAGGGTTTGTTTGGATTACGTCATTCAATGAAACACCTGTAAGACACAATAATTTTTACAATGAGAGTGCGAATTTAGTGTATATTCCTGTGATTTTTAACTGCTTTATAAAGTTATATATATCCTGAAAGCGTAAATCTGTAGTAGTTTTAAGATAGCCTTATTGAATATATATGCATTATAAACGTGTATTTTTTAAGGAAACGCACATGTATATATATATATATATATATGTGTGTGTATGTGTGTGTTTGTATATATATATATATATATATATATATATATGTATGAAAGATCAGTATATAAATATATATATATATATATATATATATGAAAAGATCAGTGTTTGTGTCTGTGTATGTGTATGTGAGTTCGTTCTATGTGGTCTCGAAAACGCTGCGCCGATTTTATAAAATTTCATACCAAGGCACTTTTTGTACCTGGCAGTGTTCTTAGATAGTTTTCCTACCGAAATGACTTCGATATATATCGATAATCAATAACCAAAATCATCCGAGAAAAGAATGAAGAGGCGATTTTCACCCGGGTTATCACCTTAAAAGCCTTACATCACAAGTGTATTTGAGAAGTTTTATTACAACGCAAGCTGAAGAGCGCGGCGTATAAAATCAACAATAGGTTATTTGATAATTGCACCATATTACTTGACTTTTACATTATATACTTAAATTCGTGCATTATCGCTGCACAAGCAGTAAGGCCAAACATAAAATCAACAGTAGGTTATTTGATAATTGCACCATATTACTTGACTTTTACATTATATAATTAAATTCGTGCATTATCGCTGCACAAGCAGTAAGGCCAAACATAAAATCAACAGTAGGTTATTTGATAATTGCACCATATTACTTGACTTTTACATTATATACTTAAATTCGTGCATTATCGCTGCACAAGCAGTAAGGCCAAACATAAAATCAACAGTAGGTTATTTGATAATTGCACCATATTACTTGACTTTTACATTATATACTTAAATTCGTGCATTATCGCTGCACAAGCAGTAAGGCCAAACATAAAATCAACAGTAGGTTATTTGATAATTGCACCATATTACTTGACTTTTACATTATATACTTAAATTCGTGCATTATCGCTGCACAAGCAGTAAGGCCAAACATAAAATCAACAATAGGTTATTTGATAATTGCACCATATTACTTGACTTTTACATTATATACTTACATTAATGCATTATCGCTGCACAAGCAGTAAGGCCAAACATAAAATCAACAGTACGTTATTTCATTTCATATGAAAGGCGCACGTTTGAAATGATTGTTTCTGAGCAAAACTGAAGCATGATAGTTAACTTTCGCATTTTAAACTTTAATTCAAGACATTAAAACAAAGCTAGGTCTCTTTCAACTGGTTTACTTCTACTTGTGCAGCTGCCATTGCTCGAAGGCAGCATGTATACCGAGAATTCAATCGACACAAGTCCAGCTCAAACAGACAGAAGTTTATAGAAGTTAGAAATAAATGTAAAAGAGAAATAGCGACAGCTAAGAGGAAAATTACTGAGACCACCAGCAACGCATCGAAGCACAGAAATTAGGAACCCGGGATTTTTGGAAAATCTACAACAATGGAGTTAATAATAGGTAATCAACAATTCTCCCACTATCAAACAATCATGAAGCTGTTTGCCCGGCAACCGAGAAGGCTAACATACTTGCCAATCAGTTGCCTCAAACTCCACAGCCCAGCAAACCAGGCCTTCTCTGACTTTCTTTTGCGGACAGACGCCACACTAGATGATTTGAAAATCACCCCTTCTCAGGTGCATGATATAATAAAATATTTTGACACCTCAAAAGCATGTGAACCTGATCTCATCCTGTCTGTACTATTGAAACATACTCTGTCGAGATTGTTCCAGTTCTCTCCAAACTTTACAACAAATGCCTTAACGAGTTTTGCTTTGCTGACCTTGGGCAAACTGCTTCTGTGGTACCAGTTTCAAGAATTCTGGCGAAAGAACTGACCCAGTAAATTATCGCCTAATTGGCCTCTTCCCGCTTTTCGCTAAATATTTTAGTTCATAATTAACCAAGCTCTAGTCCATCACCTTATAGATGCTAAACTTTTAACCGACCAGCAATATGGATTTAGGCAAACCCGTTCCACGGCAGATATCCTAACATTAATCTCTGAATGTATATACTATTCATTAAAAAAAGCAGCGGTGTGTAGAGCGGTAGCTCTAGATATATCTAAGGCTTTTGACAGAGTATGGCACGATGGTCTTCTCAGGAAAATCAGATCTTACGGTATCACTGGACGAATACTTAACATAATTAGATTCTTCTTAAGGAAGAAAAGAATCCAGGTTTTTATCGATGTTCGTACATCAAAACAATATGATATAAATGGGGAGTACCCCAGGGGTCCATCCTTGGACCTTTATTACTTCTTAATATTTATAAATAACTTCTCCTCTGAGATGGGTATATTTGCTAATGACACCACGCTCTATAACACGCACGAGGGGAAAACAAATGAACATATATCTAAGAAAATGGCAGAAACACTAGGGGAAGACCATCAATCTCTAGTAAATGGGTGGTTAGATTCAATGCTGCCAAGACTAATCTTGTTTCCTTCCATTATTCCAAGAAACCTTCTCTACCGCAAATAGCAATGGTAATACATGCATTACCTGAAAGTACTTCTTTTAAACTCCTCGGCATAACGTTCACTGGGAACATAAGTTGGAACAGATACATTGAGAACATTGTTTAGGCCGCTGTGAAGAAGTTAGGCTCTCTCTACTAGATAGCTAATTATTCCTAAAATTATCCTGTCTCTCTATAAGGTCACCATTCGCCCATGTATCGATTATTGTTACATTTGGGCTGGTGCATCTGCTACTAGTCTTTCACTCCTGGACATGGTTAAAAAGAGAGTCGCCAACCTGGTAGGTCCTAAATGTTCATCTAATCTTCAGCGTCTGTCCCATCGACGAAATGTTGCATCCCTCTGCCAGTTCTACAAGTATTTTCATGGTTAATGCTCTGATAAACTACAAACACTTGTACCCCCTCGATGTAAATACCCCCGACAAACCCGACAAACAGCTAAATCCTAACCCTACACAGCAGAGATCCATAGGTGTAAGTAAACCTTCTACTCCAATAATTTCTTTCCCGGAACTGCTAGATTTGGGACTTCCTTCCGGGATTCTGCTTTCCCAACTGTACTAATATGTGGAAGTTCAAAATGAACAAACATCTGCTGTTTTTCACCCTTCATAATATCCCTGCAACGTATGTCCCCGATAGTAGCCCCCTACTTAAAAGTGGGTCAGTGCCCTGTTTGGGCTTAAAATTTGAATTTAAAAAATAATGTAGACTACAATGCATTGTGGATTTAGTGACTGCGGGGAGGCATGTGAAGCTTTTGTCTGTTGCGATGAGTTCCCAACTAGAGCAGTCAATTTCACCCATTCTGATGACCCCCACACCCCAAAACACATATTAGAGTGTGAAACGTTCGTTGATCATTATTCGATCCCGGGTAACGTGTGTTTACTTTTCTAGTACATATATATATATATATATATATATATATATATATATATATATTATATATATATATATATAAATATATATATATATATACATAAATATATATATATATATATATATATATATATATACATATATCCTTGGGTTTTGTGTGTATATATATATATATTTGTGTGTATACATATATATAAAGAGAGAGAGAGAGAGAAAGAGAGAGAGAGATAGAGAAAGAGAGAATACAAAGAGAGAGTAGAATACATGTCCCATAAAATGTGTCAGCAATAAATGTATTATTAGTTTAGCATTTTTCTACTTCTGTGCGAATTATTGTGCGGTTTTGGATTGACTCTCCGTAAATGGCAAAGTTTCAAAAAAATAAATATGTGCCCTAGTTACTTACCCGTGTGTATAGCATAGCTATTTCGTTATAAATGATAAGTTGAATACTGATACATCTTTGTAGTGACTGCGAACTAAGTTTCGAATCTCAGGGTTGATGCATTTGAAATGTCTCGCAACACTGATGAGTCGAAAACGATGAAATAGCTGTAGAAACTTCGTGGAGAATATGTTTTCGGAGAAGATCGAGAAGAGGGTTGGCCCCAGAATTTATCCTTGAGGCACGCCACTGTTCACACATTTAGCTTTTTCTCATTAACGACTACTTTTATTATTTATCAGAGCGGAAGAATTTGGTCATCGAGAGGACATTTCCAGATATTCCATGGCTTAAAATGTGAGTGAAAAAACTTGTATGTAAAATTCAATCAAAAGCCTTTGATATATCGTTATTGCTCTAGAAATGAATCTTCCTTCAAAGCGGGGGAGGGCAGAGCGGTAGCTCTAGATATATCTAAGGTTGTTGACAGGGTATGGCATGAGTGTCTCCTCAGGAAAATCAGATCATACGGTATCACTGGTAGAATACTTAACATAATTAAATCCTTCTTAGATAAAAGAAAAATCCAGGTTGTCCTCGACGGTCGTACATCTAAACAATATGATATAAATGCGGGGGTGCCCCAGGGTTCTATCCTTGGACCTCTATTGTTCCTGATATTCATAAATGACCTCCCCGACAAAATTGCCTCTGATATGCTGGCAGGCACGACAGGAAGACGAATGAAGGCATTTCTAAAGAAATGGCAGAAACACTAGAGGAAGACGTCCAATCTGTGGTGGAATGGGGACAAAAGTGGTTAGTCGCGTTCAATGCTGCCAAGACTAAACTAGTTTCCTTCAATAACTACAAGAAACCCTCTATGCCACCTATAGCAATGGCTAACGATTCTTTATCTGAAAGTACATCTTTCAAACTCCTTGGCCTAACGTTCACAGGAAACATGAGTTGGAACAATTACATTGAAGGCATTGCCAGGGCCGCTGCAAGAAAGGTGGGCTCTCTCTATCGTGCTAGAAAACTACTAACACCCGAAAGTATCCTGTACCTCTATAAGGCCACCATTCGCCCATTTATGGAGTATTGCTGTCACATCTGGGCTGGTGCATCTGCCACTAGTCTCTCGCTCCTTGACAAGGTTCAAAAGAGTCGCAAACCTGATAGGCCCTGAACTGGCATCTTAGCTTCAGCCTCTGTCCCATCGACGAAATGTTGCATCTCTCTGCCTTTCCTACAAGTATTTTAGTGATGAATGTGGTGACGAACTGCAATCACTTGTGCGCCCACGACGTGAGCACCCTCGACAAACCCGACAGGCTGCTAAATCCCACCCCCACACTGTAGAGATCCCTAGATGTAAAAGATCTTTTTACTCCAATAGTTTATTCCCCAGAACCGCTAGACTCTGTAATTCTATTCCAGGTACCTGCTTCCCCAACAGTACTGACGTGCAGATGTTCAAGTGTAACGTGAACCGACACCTTGCTGCCCGAATCCCTACATAGTACTGCAGTAGTTGTTGCCCCTGATAGTAGCCCCCTACACCAAAGTGGCACTGTGCCTTGTTTGGGGTGAAAATGTAACTTAAAAAAACAGATTTACTGATCCTGTATGATATTACAGTCAGCACATCAGCTGTTTTTGCTTGCCCTCAAACGGAACCAAGCCTCTATTCAGCTTCGGACTTAACTGATTAGGCCTGTGACTCCATCGCGGTTTGTATAAACCTTTTTTCGGTGGTCAGTGTTTTGTCCTTTGTTATAGAATATTTATATTGTTGAAATCAATGGAAATAGTGTTTCCTGTTGACAACGAACGCGGCGTATTTTGGGGTGTATCACGGTTGGCTTTTTGTTTTATTTTTTTATTGATACCAGTAATCAGTCAGTTAAGTCCGATATGAGAGAGAAAACATTATTTTCAGATTCGGAATGCAGGCGTATTTCTGGTATAAACGCTTTTAGGCAGTCCCAGTCGTATTTATAGGGGCATCAGAATGTTATCCTTGGTCTGAATGTAGGTATTTACATTTTAGCCAGTATAGTTTTTTTAAGTGAACTTATCCTGACGCACCATCTGGAGAGAGGGGTTGCTGGAGGAATTTCCATCTTGAATACCACCTCGTGCGGATTCGGTCTACTTCTTTTTCAAAAGTCGACCGGCATTTGATACTGAGTAGGCAATGATGTTTTCTTGCTTTGTCAGAAACATCGCTCATAGTAAACGAGGAATAAGTGACCAAGTAAAGAAAGCAAGCAGGTTGCAAAAAATGCATCCATAATGCGTCTTCTATTCTCATTCTACGTGACGATATATATATATATATGCAGTCATCGACATACAGTCCTGTTTCGTTGTATCACAACTCATCAGTGCCACTAGACCAAGCCGCGGATTGAACCTAGAACCATCGCGTTGACAGTAAGCAGTTCTACCGATTGCCCCACGTGAGCGGCGCCTGTAAATTATCTCGTCAAATGCCTATTAAAACAAACATTTGTCAACTAATTTTACAGTGCTCTAACCGCTTGTTTATGATCAAACAATGAGCATCGCATTTTTCAGCCAATTAAGTAGCGGGTGAGTGCTCTACCCAAAGGGGTGGGGGGCTTAAAATAGACATAAGACATGATATTCTACTAATCGCCATATATATTTTATAAATTACTAACTAGCTCTACCTACGTATTGAGCACTTTTGAAGTAAACACTTAAAGTTTACGCATAAATCTATACTTTCGTATATTAATTTTCTGTGAGTAAATGAAGTAGTTATACATATATATATATATATATATATATATATATATATATATATATATATATATATATACTAGTAGAATACCATTTCTCAGGAAGGGTACGTATAGAATTAGTTTTAAGTATTAATCTTTTTTTCTTGAAGTGGTATATACTTGTTTCGCTGACACCAATCATAATGTTTAGATTAAAATAATATGCGCACGTTGCTCGCCTAGTTGCGTAGAATACATAATCTATAATTCATAGTGATAAATTTAATAATTCAGGATTTCACGTATTGATCCTTGTAAAAATTCATCACTAAATAACATTCAAAATTTGATCCAGATCAATTCTTTTCTCTGTTCTATTTTTTGTAACTAATTGATTTTAAAATTTATTAGGATGGACGCGAAATCAAATGAACGCAAGCCCTAATTGGGAAAATATGCAAACAAAACTTATTGATATTATTGATGATGTTCTAGAGAATAAATATCCAAAATTCATCATTTTTCATGCTTCATTGAACAGCAGGGATAATTCTTGTTTGTTTCTCTTGCGATCTGATTTTTCCATTTCGCGGGCCAGTGTTCAAAGGTTCTCTTAGCGTGTAAAAAGAAATTTGCAACAGCCACTAAGATTGTCAACTCCGATGAGACGTCTTCATCAAATAATGAATTATAAAAATGTGTGGATAAAAAATACTGCTGTCTCATATTTTAACTATGCCTCCACATAATTGAAGCCTTACTCATTTGCATAAACAAACCGATCGTTAATCAGTCTCAATATAAAAGAGGGCCTTTAAAATTTAGTACTTTAAAATGCTTTTAAACGATTTGAAACGATTTTATCAATAAATTCACAAAACGCATTTTTTTTTAATTCACTCACTAAGACGATTCATAGGAGTCGAAAACATTCGTGGCTATGGTAATTTTTTTTAACATTCGAACAGAACGTTTTAACACTGGCCCGTCAAATGAAAAAGACGGATCGCAAGAGAAATAAAAAAAAAACATGCTTAAAAAGAGAAATGCTGTCCAAATATAAAATAATATTTATATATATATATATATATGTGTGTGTGTGTGTGTGTGTGTGTGTGTGTGTGTGGAAATTCTGATTTAAAATTTAATAGAGTGATGCAAAATAATGTCGCTTTTGACATGAAGTTGAACGTCATAAACTGATAATATTTTTGCACCAACCTATTAGAATCAATACAAAATTTATTGTTTAACAAAGGCGTAAAGATATTTATTAAAGTTTTTTTTCTTTAATTTTATGTTTTTTTTAATGAATGGCTCATCCCATCTGAGGATCGTCGTATAAATATTGATAGTAATATTTTTTTTGATTTTATGTTTATAGTATTATGCAATCTGTAATCCTAGGGCATTTTAGAATTTCATTTAATATATATATATATATATATATATATATATATATATATATATATACATACAGAGAGAGAGGGAAACAGAGCAATATATATAGAGAAAAAGATAGAGAGAGAGCGAAACAAACAGATAGACAAACAAAGAAGGAGAATGATAAGCGTTAAGATAAAATAACTATACAAACTAAACCCTTGAATTTAGAAAGTTACACAAAAAAAAGGATATGCAATGAATATTTTTTCGGAATTTTCAGGTTTGTAGCTATTGTTCCCATTTTTCTACTCGAAATTGAATAATATCTCAATTTCTAATCCTTTTACACCCATTAGCTTATAACATTTGAATAATTAGTTCAATTTTTTCTCGTTTATTTGTTACTTTGTGAAAAATATTCGGCGTCTTAATCTAAACAAAACCGACTCAGTATGAGCCAAACATTCAAAGAATTATTCAATTTTTATGTTCAAAGAAACGAATAGGTTCAAACAGAGAACACAAATAAGCATTTCAATAAAGTTGCGTAAAAAAGTTGAAATTATGAATTAGAATCGTCAATTTGAAACCAAATGACATTGAAAAGCACTTCCATTATGAGAAAAATCAACGTGGCACTCTTTTGTGATTTGAGAGAAAAAAGAATAGAACTCTGATAACCTCGGTTACTTATTTGCAAACTGGGTTTTCAGAATGGTCGTGATGTAGGAAAATGTGGAAAGAAACTGGGTATGTGAGTGTTATTTACGTCATATGTTTTCAGGTACCGTGTACTGAAGGCGAGCAAATGTTTTGGCCACGTGAAATGATAAAAACAAATAACATTTTCCTTCACCGAGGAAAGTTGCGTCGAAGTTATCATTTTCTTTTGTGACTGTCACTGCGTGTTGGACCCGTTAGAGAGAAATAGACGACAACCGTGTGAAGTTTATATACATTGAAACAACTTCTTATTGATCATCAGACTTGGATATTGGACAAGCATTATTATCGTCTTCTGGTCATAATCGAGCAATCATCTTTTCAGACAGTATGCATAGCCTCCCTTATAATCTTGTGTCATGTTATCCAAAAAGTACTTGGCATGGTTATGGTTAAGCCATTCTCTCAGTTTAGACACATGGTCAGGTGGGGATATTTATAGACTCCATGTGGAAGGAGGTAGTTGTTGGGTTGGAATAAAAACAGGAAATGTATGCGAAGTTCACTAGAAGCAGTATTTGGGTTACGCGAGTAAGAGGACTATGAAAAAATATCAGGAAAATGTTGGCAGGTTTATAGAAAAACCGGAAGTCTTTCCAAATGATAATTTATTTTTACAACAGACCTACAACGCTGTCTACGTCTTTTGATCGCAATTACAAATCATTTTGCATTACTATAATAACCTATTTTTCTTACTTTCTCGCTGATAATAATATAATAATATAATAATTGCTGGTTTTCTGAGGAATATATTTTCCGGTCTTGTACGGTGGAGGTGTTAATTGTGCTCTCACTTCTTACTTTTTCTTTTTTCATTGTTCCTTCAAAATCATGTGGTGTGGTACTGACAGAGGCTGGTGACACCGTTTTTCATAGTGGGCGAGGCGTCAGATTATGGTATTACTAGCAGTTTCAATTCTCTTGAGTTCGTGTAATATTCTTTCTATATTTTCTGTTCTGTTTCTATTTCAACTTAACCGCGCTTGATTGGCTTTATCTTGGTGTTTCGACTACTTCCATAAGCATCGTGATTTATATGCTGCCAATCATCCCTTTAATTCCAATTTCCATCTGCATGTGTCTTTCTTCTCTTTTTTTCTAAATTTTACTTTAACTCTGATACAAACATTTTCCACTTACTTTTAATGTTGCCTTTTTATCTCTTTAACTCTAACTATAACTCTCCTCTCTCTCTCACTCTCTCTCTCACACACACACACACACACACACACACTCTTACAAGTCCTATTGTCTCGCTCTTTTTCTTTTCATATATACGAAATAATCCAGAAGTTATGTCATCGAGGTTTACCACAACCTGTACCGAACTCGAATTTTATGTTCAAACGTAGAAATTACCTGTTCAATAAGATCTGCTTAATGAGAAAGGTGTGTTTTTACTGCTAAGTATTTAAGTCTATTTGATATCTTTTATTCAACACTTTAAGCTTTTAAATCAAACTAGATTCGGCGATTCGTTTTCACTGTCGTGTGTTCTAATTACAGAGATAAAAGAATAGATAACTGTTTCAGTTAATTTTCTATGCGCTGTTTAAACCTTGTCAGAACTAGAAATGAAGATAATTCAATTAAATCATCAAATTAAAAGAAAAAGTATATCATTAATTAAGATCTTTAGAAATCCTAATTCTATAGAACTTACACTTAATCTCGACACAGCGGAAAGGATGGTTGAATCATTCTGCTGATCCAAAAAAAATATGACATCGAATTCAATCCTCTACTTTTATAAGTGCCAGATAAAGATGAGGTATCCTTATCGCATTTATGTATGTGCTGCTCAACTCACTTGACAAAGTATAAAACCAAATTTAAAAAATAATATCGAGTGTTCATATATAAACTAGTGGGACCTGTGGAAATTTCACAGCGGCATCTTTGATATGTAATATATTGCTGCTAGACATTCTGCGGACGTTCAGTGTGAATGGAGATCCTGCGATATTATTGTAGTCCTTTTGTCAAAACCGTAGAAGTATTTATCTAAATTGCATCTTCAGTGATCGAAAAATCTTATTTATTAAAAAGATGGATCGACAGTGATAATATACTACTAACATTACATTAACGTATCGATATATTAATTTTATGTTTGTAGTATGTGATCAACTTTTATGCTCCCTCAGATCAAATAATTTATAATCTGAAAACCGTGGCACACGTACGTCCATACATAAGGGTAATAGGGTATTATTATATAGATAATTATCTGTCTTATTATTATCTATTATATATATATATATATATATATATATATATATATATATATATATATGCTTGCAGGCCGCCCGCCGTTGCTCGGTCTTAAAATATGTATAAATAGTTAATGCAGAATCCCTATTTATTATAAACAAAAATACCGTAATTTTTAAACGAAAGCAACTGAGATATGTGCATGCGAGTATTATGCTTTTCTTAACAGATCGCTTCTTGTAAGTGAAAAATAATCGAGCTGAGATCGAAACCAATATTTAAAGATAGTGAGTCAAGCATGATAACCATTAGACCAGCTTATATTACCTTTAAAAAGTGTTTTCAAACTTACTAATATTTAACATAAAAGCGGTCATAGTTCACAACCATGCATGGGCAATTGTGAAAGTGTTGCTAAAATATAAAAACCCAGCGCCTCCCGCGTACTATTGTTACCCCTTAGCAGTCCTTTCTCCGGATAAAAGTGGATTGAAAAGTTTTCCACATGCCTAACTATGCTATATACCAAATTCCAAGTCTTGAGATCAAAGAATCGTTTAGTATATAGGTTGGGAAGTGTCCTCGCACACACATCTTCCTTTTTATAGATATAGAAATATATAAAAACTGCTGTGCATAAAAATATATAAAATTTACTTCTCTTTTTGCTTTTAATTATTGTTTTCCTAAAATTAGCTTCTTTCGAGAAATTTACTTTTTGGGTCTCACAAATGTATTTTCTGCTTCAATATATATATTATGTTTTGATGTTTGTTTTAAAATTCTTTTTTCTAGGCATGTGATATTGGTATAACACACTTAAATCTCTATAAATACAAACTCTAAGAAAATTATAAAGATCTTTAAGACTCTTCTTAAATATTACTTTTTTCTAAAATATTCACAACTAGCGGGGGTACCCGGCGTTGCTATGGTTTTTAGAGGCGTGTGTGGTTAGGGATGGTAAAATGAAAACAAAACGAAGTCATAACCCTGTCTGAATATTATAAAAACAAACAATGTTAAAACTATTAAAAAAATCGTGTAAAAAAAAACAATTAAAAAATGAACAATACGAACGGTCCGGCGGTGCCCGTGTGTTTGAAAAATTCCAAAAAAGTTTGAAAGGGAGGGTCGAACTCAAATCATTGAGGCGAAAGCGCCAAAAACGTGATGAATTAACTAAAAAGTGAATTAGGTCAAATATCAATTCCGCAGTGAAGTTTGTTTTGGTTTAGTTTCAGTAGTCACATCACACTCGAATTCTAAATGAATGTTTTTGTTTTCTCGAATTCTAAATGAATTTATTTGTTTTAATTTTAATTTAAGTGTAATGCAAGTGAATTCAGGATATCATTGCATTGTAAACTTTATGTAAAAATAAATGTTGAGTTGAAAATACTAATAAATAAAGGTCATAGTTAGATTTCACGGTTAGAGTCGTTAAAACTGGAAGTAAAATCCGGTTAGTCTCGCATATGGCGTCTTACAATAACGAAAAAAAAAAGCAAAAAGAAAACAATAATAGTAATCGCGTTTTCGCGTTTTTTTTTTGTTTTTTTTTATTTCTATTTTATTATGGAAAAAACAGAAAGCATAATACAGGGAAATAAGCTAAAAAAAAAAAAAAAAAGAAACGGCATAAATAACCTTGTACGATTCCAAACCGGTGTTTCCTCGTAGTGTTCCTTGTGAACGCATCCGCTGCGTTGTAAATGGGTAGAGGAGAACGGAGGAATCTAATAGAGATAAAAGATGTTGCAACTTCCATTTAATCTAAGTGATTTTGGTAGTGGACACTCACCGGAAAAAATATAGGAATGTACCATTGTCGAAGAACTCTAGAGGTAATAGGCCTATAGCAAACGTCCGATAATGTGCTACAGTCTGTACGCATTACATTTGCGTGTAATGTGATGATTTTTAATCTTGTTAAGGTAAAAGTTGGAGGGGAAAAATGAGTTCAAGGCATTATTAATGTGTTCTTCGTGTATGGAAGTCTACGATATCAAATTGTAAGAAGGTGAATTTGTTTTTTTCTTTTCGATACACACACACATGTATATATATATACACGTATATATATATATATATATATATATATATATATATATATATTTATAATATATATATCACTTGATGGAGCCTGGAAAAATTGTTGGCCGAAACGTTGTAAAACAAAAACCATAAAATGAGGGTAATATTCCTCAAATAAATAAATAATATAGTATATGTATATATGTATATAGATATGTGTGCATATATGTATATATATATATATCAATATTCACACACATATATATACATACATATATAAAATATATTCGGATATATATAAAGAGAGAGAGAGAGGGAGGAGAGGAAGAGACAGAGAGAGACATAGATAGATGAACAGATGGATAGATAGATAGATAGATAGATAGATAGAAGAACAGATTTTCTGTAAAAACACTTTATACAAATCGATAGCATATGCGCAGTGATAATGAGTTCGATGTGAGAGCACCGTTGAATTCATTTCATTGCACATTGCATTTATTCTTTAAGAACGCCACATACTTGCAGGTTGCATTACGGTAATCACGTGTATGCGCACTTTGCTTAACCCACTTTCATCTCCCCTCTTGCACTAGACACAAAGAGTGTGCAGGTAACAAATGCTAGACGCATGTCTCTCAACTTTACCCTCTGTTACATCAGGAATATACATAAAGACAACCATGTGAGATTTGGAAAAGGTTTTCAACTTACGGCCGATATATAAAGTTGTCTTAAAAGTCTGTAAACACTTTCAATTATTGAAGTTTTCTGAAATCTTTCATTGTTCTTTTTTGCGTCTATATTGTTATTGTAAACTTCATTTTTCCATTCCAGATGGCAATTGCTAAAAGTGACTTGCGGGTTTTGGTTCATTACTGGCGGAAGTTAGGTCTTTCAACTAAGGAAGCTGCAGAAGAGATTTGCGCTGCCGGTAATGAGGGAACCATTACATATGCGGTGACCCTACTTTACTGTAAGCAACTGGAGTGGGTATGCGATAATTTGAAGCAAAATACCCGGTTCTGATCAACGAAAAGCTTTGATGCATTAGGCAATCTCAAGTCACACATCGCACGGAAGACCAAATACAAGTTTAAAGAGTTGGACGGCGTTGAGGTACTGCCACATCCAACCTAGTTTCCTGACTGTGCTCCGTTAGATTACGGATCAATGCCACACTTTCTAAAAGGGTTCTGATTCGACTCGTATTAAGAAGTGGAGGAAGCGTATCAAGCATTCTTTGATTCTAAGTTGACTGAATAATACTTTGGCCAGATTCAAAAGCTTACAGATCGATGACAGAAAGTCTTGCAAGTCTTGTTTATTTATTTATATATTTTGTTATTATTTCATGAGTAAAATTTTATTATTTTGCAAGTGTTTACGAACTTTTCGGACAAACTAATATTATAATGAAAAGTACATTTATATCGTAAGGACGCCCGGGACTCACGATACGCTGGACCATACATTTCTGAAAAGTTTACTTTTTTGTACTCCACTAAGCATAAATCGACAGTTCTAATAGTTATCATAATCGTATCGTATAGATCCGAAAATTCTCTTGTTGGCATTGGTTTCCCTAATATTATTTCTAGTCAGAATTCTTTTTAGTCTCGGGTATCACACTGTCTGTTAAAAATGAAATGCCTAATCAACAGCATCGTTTGTCTTTCTCTGTGTGTGTCTGTCTGTGTACATTTCCCTACGCAATAACTCTGTCAATTTTCAGTCTAAAGACTCGAAATTTGATTTACAGTGTACTGAAATTTCGGCCAGAAATTTGGCTTTAAAGGCCTCAGAGTTCAACGATTTGACCTTTGAGAACTCTACCAATCTCCTCCAACAATTTTGATTCTAAACACTCAAAATGTTAGACATAAGTTCCTTGAACATGTATCTAACTTAATAACTTGATTTGAGCCCAAAATAATAAATGTTAAGGGGGCATAATAGGGGTCACATTTAAAAATAATTGACCGCTTTTGTTTTTGTTTTTTTGCTCAACATACACCTCCAAACTCCCGGGCAACGGCAGGCTGAAATGCTAGTATATATATATATATATATATATATATATATATATATATATATATATATATATATATATATATATAAGAGCGCGTAGATATGTGTTATAATTTGAAAGATACAGATATACACACGACACAGGGAATGAATCATTATGTTTAATTATATACATTTATTAAAATTTGCCCGTGGGAAGTAAATATGGTAAATGTGGCATTATTGTCAAAGTAGTTCTTGTGAGTTCATCAATTTCGCTTGGTCAAAAAGTTGAAAACGTACATGAAATAACTACGGAAATTAATTTTCTAGTAATTAAGTTATCAACAATACTGAAGAAAAGCTAAAAACAAAACAATATTAGTAATTATCACTGATCATGCCACAAATAACAAAATAAAGAAACAACGTTAGAATAATGACTTTAATAACACGAAAATAAAAAAGTTATTAATTAAATAAGTTTCGGAGATGTCTTTGTTTTATTCGTTTATCTTTTGATATAGACAAAAAGGGGACACGAGAGAAAGATCGCCATGCCAGCATTTTTGAAAGCCTGGAGACATGTATTCTATTTCCTAACGCACGATGTCCGTGATTTGCTTAAAGTATTCATGAAACGCACGACTTCACATCACAGAACATCAAGTATTTTAATTGTGTCCTTTTTGGAAGAAAGCGCCATTGATTTCAGAATCTTGCAAAGACTTCCACTTTCATCTATAAAGTTGAGTTTTATCTATAAAGTTCAGACAGTTTCTGTGTAAACATTATTAAAATAAACTTCTTGATATACTCAGCCATGTATATGCGAGCGACTTCCTGAAGGTTAACTAATCTGCATAGTTCTTTGAAAAACGGACTTTCACTAATTAATTATTCATTTTTTATGGTGTCTTATTACCTATTACGCTGTATTCCATTTCTCTATAATTGTGTAGAATTTAGGGTGAAAATCATACAGCACACGGACATGTGTTATGTTGCGGGGGAGTTCATTTTGAGGACTCCTAACAGATGATTGATAATAATATTTATATTCTGTTTACATCACGACGACGACTGTAACGATTCTTGAGGATTTCACATTATTAATACGGATCTGAAACTTTATTGCAACCGTTCTTGTTTACACAGAAAGAGGAGGGGACAGACAATACTTGCAATGCATAGTTATGCAAAGTTCGTTTACAAGATGATAGACAAAATACATCTACATTTTCAATTGGTGGAAGACGAAGGCAAGTTTACAAATATTAGATTTTCTATATTCATATCAGCTGGATTATGATGATTGTCAGGGATTCAAGCCTTCTCAATTACATGATCTCCTCTTCCTCCTCTTATCTCCATACTGGCTCTATCACTCTCTAACTTCGAATCCTGTCTCAATATATTGAGAATGTCTTTTATTTATGTATTCAGCCAATGTAACTTTATCACGTTTCAATTTAGTTGTGCCCTAATTGATAAACAAAAGAAATCGGTAAATTGAATTTTATTTGATGCATAACATTTAAACTTTGTTGCATAGCATTTTTAACTTTGTTATTGTCCATTCTTTTAACTGACATATTTAATATCCAGTTATTTCTTAAAGAATGGGCAATCGCTCTATCTCTAACATAAATAATATTTAGTTATTTACGAGAACAATGCCAATCGTTTTGCATTCCTAGCATTTCAGTATCTATTATCTTTTAAAACTTGCCTACTGTGTTCGATTCTAGCCTTTTCCTAATATCATTTTCAAATTTATCGACTACTGCTTTTTTACTTAATGAGGTCTGTCCCTTTTTCCAAACACTTCTGCTCTTCTAATTTTTCAAAACACGTACGCTTTTTTAAATTCCAGTACATCTTTTTTATATCATTACACTCACATCGCTAAGAAGGATCAGACACCATAAAAACTTTTTAGTCAGCGCTTTTCCGACTGACTCCATAATTATTTTAAGACAAGAATCTCCATCTGATCTCCCTGACATATTTCTTTTGGGTGTAGGGTAGTACCTCCCATGATCCATATCAGCTGCTCAATCCAACACCCTTATGCCGTAAACCGAGGTCCCATTTTACCTCTTCACCAAATCGACTACTCTTCATCCAAATGTGCCCTGACTTTTTCACATGGTTGTTCTACTAATTAGAGCATTGTCTCATTTGCTATCTATTCTATTATTTTGGGACATACATCAAAGCTCATTTACTTAAATCTTTGTGGTTAGCTTCGAATTATCAAGATATATCTTTTCATCATACTGGTTCACCCGGTTTCTCGCTTGGACTCTTAGAACTCGATAAAGACATAAGAAAACATCACCCTTAACTTAATATCCCTTTTCCCTGAGCCAAAATTCCTACTTGCGCACTGAATACTAACGATAGCGAGGATGTCTGTGATTTGTTCTTTTTCCCATCACAGCGTCCAAGATCCTAAAACAGAGATATCCCATATCTCTTTAAAAAATATAAGGTTATATCTTTCCTTCCCTACGTATTTACGGCATATTTTACTTTTCTCCTCCTAATACACTAAGTGATTTGCCCTTGGTACTGACCCGTGTGTTCTTTGGTACCCTAAGGAATTCTCGTATTCTTCAACGCTTGCATTTTTAATTTATTCTGTCGAACTTATCCTACCGTTCGAAGCCGTTATTTGTAGCATGCCTTAAAAGCCACAATAAGGCAGGTTTCCATCTGTATTTTTCTACAGGTGCAACCAGCGCTGTTTCCTGACAAATAATTTCTTGTGAAAAATGTTATCGAGAAAAAAAAAAAGAAAAATTCTCACTTTTGTCTTATCACACCCGAAAACCTCTCAAAATACCTGTTTACGTATTTTTTTCTTCTTCATCCTCTAAAATTCTAAGTTATTTCTAGGGTAACCATTCATTTTTACCCTCGTTTCATTTTTATTTTCTGATAAACTGAGTTTTTCGTTTTAAATGAATGGCTTGAATTCCAGACGAAAAAGATCACTCATTGTACATACATATAAAACATCTTTTCTTATAATATCTGCTTCAAAAAATATATCATTACATTAAATGTTCTTATGCATAAAACAATTTATAACACATTTAAAATATAATCTACTAGACAAAACGTTCGTTCTAACTTCATTTCAATTTTTTTATTTTGTAAACAACAACAAAAATTTGTTAAAAACAGTGGAACACACAGGAAAAAAATCGTGATTATTAGACATATATATAAACTCACATTCAAAACTGGCCTTTTTAATTGTCCTTTTCCAAAGATAAACACTGGAAAAAAAGAAAATAAATATAATTCTCCTCTATATATTCCTAGTTTCAAACAATAAATTTCTTACTTTAATAAATATTTATGTATATATAAATCTACAGAATTAAACCTTAATCCTTACACTTATATATATATATATATATATATATATATATATATATATATATATATATATATATATATATATACTTTTATTTCACGGATGGATCCCGTCTTTGAGGACTTGTGTGAAAGCTCCTTGTGTGCCAATAATAATAATAATAATAATAATAATAATAATAATAATAATAATAATAATAATAATAATGATAAAATAAAATAATAATAATAATAATAATAAAATAATAATAATAATAAAATAATAATAATAATAATAATAATAATAAAATAATAATAATAATAATAATAATAATAAAACCATAAGATCCTAAAGAAAGTAAAAAGAAGAAAGGGTTTAGCCATGGCATGGTTCGACTACAAAAAGGCGTACGACAGGATCCCTCAAGCATGGATAATAGAATGTTTAAAATGTATAAAATACCAAGCAGTGATTGAAAATTCGATGAGAACATGGAGACTGGAATTGACAGCTGATGGACAACGCATAACAGACATCAACATTCAAAGAGGTATCTTCCACGGAGATTCAATATCACCATTACTGTTCATCATAGCCATGATGCCCCTTGTCAATATACTGAGAAAGTGCCAAGCCGGATACAAGTTCACTAACATGGAGGAAAAAATGAACCACCTGATGTACATGGACGATCTGAAACTCTTCGCAAGGACCAAAAATGAACTAGAGACATTAATAAATACCAGCAGGATCTTCAGTCAGGATATTCAAATGGAGTTTGGTATGGAAAAGTGCGCACTACTAGTTATAAAAAAGGGAAAACTAGAGACGACAGAAGGCAAGGAACTACCCAACATCACAAAGACGAGGGCACTAGGGGAACAAGACGCCTATAAATACCTAGAAAATTGGAAAGGAATACATCAGGAGAACAGGAACACTTCTCGAAATCAAATTATATAACAGAAACCTAATAAAAGGCATAAATACATGGGCAGTATCATTAGTAAGGTCCTCTGGACCGTTCAAAGGGTAGACTAAGAAGAACTGAGACAGCTCGATCAGAAGAACACGAAACTCATGACCATGCACAACGCACTACATCCGAAGGACGATGTTGATCGACTCTACGTAAAAAAGAAAGACGGCGGGAGGGGACTGATGAAGATAAAAGAATGAGTGAATGACAGCAAAAAAGAACTAGAAAAATACTTAATGCAAAACACTGAAAAAATAATCATAGCAGCGAGAGACACTGAAAAAAATCAATAAAACAGAAAACAGAGAAACAAAGGATAGAACAAGAAAAGAAAAGTGGGAAGAGAAACAAGTACACGGAAGATTCATAAGGATGACAAAAGATGAAAATAACGAAAACACTTGGACATGGATGCGAAAAGGACAAATAAACAAAAAACTGAATCCCTAATAACTGCAGCACAAGACAACTCGATAGGAATCAACCACATCAAAGCAAAGATCGACAAAACACAGACAAAGAAATGCGGCGATAAACCATATATTAAGTGAAAGCAGCAAACTGGTCCAAAAGGAATACAAGAACAGACACGAGCAAGTGGGAAGTGTAGTACACTGGGAATTATGCAAACAACTTCATCTCGAATGCACAGACAAGCGATACAAACATAAGCCGGCAACAGTACTTGAAAACGAGAATCACAAAATTCTTTGGTACATGGACATACAAACAGATAAACCCACCCAAGCAAGAAGACAGGATGTTGTAATAATCAATAAGAAAGAAAAATCCTGCCAAATCGTAGACTTTGCTGTTCCAGCTGACTACAGGGTAAATATCAAAGAAAAGGAGACACGGAGCAAATACAGAGAGCTAGTCAGAGAACTTACAGGGATATGGAAGATAAAGAAAATCTAATAATACCTATAATAGTAGGAGCAGTAGGAACAATCCCAAAACAATTTGAAAAAAGAATTGGAGAAATTGGAATCAAAGGAATGACTGGAACAATACAACGAAGAACAATAATGAAAACAGCTGAAATATTAAGAAAATCCCTTGAATCTGGTAACTAACACACGGTAGGAACAGGCGCGGGCCAGTCGAGCTGCTGCAAAGGCAAAACCTGAAACACTACATGGAACCAAGAACACTGAAACCGCATATCTATAAGTTCTCTAACCTAACCCTTCTCCCATCCCCCATTGTCACATCACTGCCTCTCCCAAAAAGAGCGAGATCAAATAACCAAGTAGAGTCAAGGAGGAAGGAAAAGCCGATGAACTGACCAGACCTCAACTGAATAAGTGCGAAGAGAACTGTGACCTTGGGAAGGCTAATTGCCACTCAAATCCCAGCAAAGACCAATAGCCCTTTCCAACGAGAAACCAATAGCAAGCACCTTTTGCGATAATGCAAATTTATTTGCAAATGTTACCGAAAAGGGTGTAGAGTACTGGAAACCTGGCGAGACTTGTTGTCACTCAGTTTCCAGGGTACACCACAGGCTGTTTTCAGGGAAAGATCTCTGGAAACCTGTGTAAAAGCTCCTTTTGAGCCATAATAAGCATTATGCAAAAAAGTTATTCCTTCTTAAAAAAATGAAACGTTAAATTTCAAAATATATACTGTGTTTATGAATGCAATAAAACATTTTTCAACATCAGATTGATACTAAAAGAAAAAACACCTGGATGCCATATCATAAACACAGCATACATTTTGAAATTTACCGTCTATGTTTTGTTTAAAAAAATATTAAAAACACTTTCCTCATCATCGACGCAGCACGTATATACAGAATTTTACATCTTCGAATTTCTTCATATTAGTCATCTTAAGAATGCTTTGGAAATTGTGATACGATCAATTTATTGAAAGAAACGTATGATGAACAAATAATTTCACCAAATGGACCTGTCAATTGGCCACCTTGTTTGTGCAATTAAACCCTATTAGACTATGTTTATTGGAGATATGTGAAATCCTATGTCTAGGCTAATAAATATATCAAGAATTTTGTTTTCCATTTTTCGAATTCTAATATATATATTACAAGGGAATCACCACTCATCAAGGCCCAGAGGCCACTCGAGGATAAGGGTTAAAGAGTGTACATTGGTCAAAAGGACAATATCATAGTAATCGTTAGCATTGTAAATTTGGTAAATTGGATTACTTAAGGGGAATGGTTCATCGAGAACTTGCTTACATTGGACTTGAAGACAACCATACTGTAGTCAGTTGGAAAGCAAGTAAACGGAAGAGAGTTCCACAGGCGTGCAGTTCTAAGAAAGAAGCTTTGTTCATGGAATCTACGTTTAGGTTTAGGCACAGATAAAGAGTAGAGGAAATTATTGGTAGTGTTTTCAGCCAAGCGAGTGTTTCTCGTGAATGTTTTATGAAGGGGGAGGTAGACCATAGATTGGAGATCAGACGAGCACTTGCCATGAAAATAACGATAAAACAGACAGACTCGTAACGTCTCTTCTGTGAGAAAGACGTTGCAGGGAAGAGAAAAGAGATATATATATATCCAATGAGTTCAGATGGGGAGAGGAGGGGGCAGTGCGAGAAGTGTACACAGTTGTAGCACGACCTTCTTAAGCCAAGTCTGAGTCTCTTTGAACTTGGTGGCCAGCACCGAGTCCTACTTTCACACCTACTGTCTGCTAGCTGCTACCTAGTTGCACCAGGGAATAACTACATTTTCCAGCAGATCTAAGTTACACTTTACTGTTGACTTACAAACCGATTTCGAAGATGTGAGGTGGCATGATGTGACCCTTACTTGAAACCACACCAAAAACAATAACCTTGTAAGTAAACTTTGTTTCCATCATTCTGGGTAAGTCCCTGTTATGCGTGGCAATCCAACTTATTCATTTTGAGGGTGCTGGCAATGGTCCTGTTGTCATAACTTTTGCATGGGTTGTACAGCGGTTCATCTTTAATCTCGCTCGTGGAACATTGTGTCACTTTCAGACATCATACAAGGCTCCTATCGCTCTTTGGATTGTAACATAACTGGCCAACTAGTAGATGGTCTGCAACAAAAAAGATAACCGATTTTCATCTAATGGAAATGAAATCGTCTTCTTTTCTAAGACGACAATTTTATCGTTTCAACCATATATATATATATATATAGATAAAATAGTCAAATGTGCACATCGAAATTTTCACTGTTTTAGGATATAACCTTTATATATATATATATATATATATATATATATATATATATATATATATATATATATATATATATATATATAGTAGTGGCCTAGCAAGTTCACAGGGAAGACAACCAAGAAACAAAACCCCAAGCAAAATTTATCCCAAACAGAAAAACTAAAGCTGACTTATCATGACACTATATATATACCAATGTAGTAAAAGATGGGTATATTTTGTTAGTGTGAAAAAAGTGGTTCATTTTTACCAATTCTTATAAAATATTTACCGTAGAATAGTATTATAATATTAAAAAGCTAGCAAAATTGTCATGTAGTTTCGTCCTATACAACTAAAGATATGCGCATTTTAATATTAAATTTGGCTACGAGTATATATATATATATATATATATATATATATATATATATATAAGCAGTAAAACTATAGCTGTTTGCTAAATATAAATGTTTGCTAATTTGTTCTTACTTTATTGGTTTGAAAATATAGCTTCTTTTTAACTAATTATCATAAAAATTTAACAATTGAATGTTATTATAATCTTCTAAAAGCCTTCAAATTATGATGTAGTTTCGGCCCAAAAGTATGAGCATTTCAATATTCAATTTGGCGACGAGTATAGATATATCCATATATAGCTACACCACTTTTGGGGGACATTTTATAAATTTGAATCTGGCCAACTGCTGATCAAAATTTAACAAATAGAGGCTGGCTGGATATATATATATATATATATATATATATATATATATATATATATATATATATATATATATATATATATATATATATCATTATTTGGGGGGGTACAAAACTTTATTATAGCTATGAAAAAGGGAAGATTGAGTTTTTTGTATCCATGATAAAAAGAAGGACGGAGGGAACATATTTAATGAAAAAAATAGATAATGGCGTAGAGTCGGCCGACCAGGTTTCGCCCTCACGTTTCAAAAGCCAAATCCAAGGTTTTCTTTTTTATTACTACAAGGCAACGAATTTAAACGTGGGGAGCGACTAAAATAAAATTATCCAGTGAAAGAGAAAAAAATTAGAGGAACGACTAAAATAAATCTATCGTTATGATATGGGGGTAAAACGCCTTAGAGACAAATCACGCCCAAACCTAAAAGACAATCCCTCTGCTTACAGAAAGAAGGCCTCCTTAGCCGGACGGGAATAGTCTCCACGACCTTCAAATGAAATTACGAGTTAGCGTGACTCAGGATAGAAAATGAGTCACTGCTGAACTTCATTGCACATCGCGGGTTTAGAAGCAAATGATCCGTTATAGCGGAACCATACGTGTGGTTCAAAATGTCCGTTGATTGGTAGATTCAATTCCGGCTTTTACTAGGTACATGTTGTTGGACGCAACCATCTAACCTGAGGGTTGTTCTGTTATGCAGGTGTTCTTGAGTGTTTATATTGGTGTGCATGTTGGTGTGCAGATATGTGGCGTATATATAAAGAAAGAGAAGAAACCAGTCATTACTTATAATAGCTGAGAGGGAAAACATTCTTTGATGATAGAGACTCATTATTAGATGAGTTTATACACAAGTTCTTATACAGAAAAGTTGAACGCAAGTCCTTATAATACAAATTCACAATACCGTGTTTGTGGAATAACATAACACAAGACAGCTGTTGCAAAATGATGAAGACGTCCTTTATTTCTTGACCGGTCAATGGTTTCGCATCAAGGAATTCAAAGTGTCTACATGATTTCAACTTTTACCTTCGCTTCCAAGGTGGATGTCAGCTCTGTCTGTCCGACTCTGTCCGACCTCTGACTCGGCACTGAATTCTCTCTCTGACTGACTGACTGTGACTGACTCTACTCTCCTAAAGCTCTAACTATATTGAGAACTCATCTCATACTCGTGGCGTCATTGCATGACGAGACAACGTGCATATCAGCCCCGTGGCCTGACATGCCTCACGTTGTCTAAAACATGCCCAAAACACGTGCATCGTCGACACATGCATGCAAAGAATAAATCTCTAACCTAATTTTCGACCAACCTATTTTACAATAATTTTTAACATTTTCTATTGTTCGGATCTAGATAACCTCAATTTATTTTCATTTCATTTCATAAACAGAATTGCATCATCAAATTCCTTTTTCATATAAACAGATATCTAAACTATTTCATGTAAACTAAACAATGGGTAATTCTACATTCCATTTTCAACAACACATCTGTATTATTCATTTTAAACTCTCCTGAATCTTAATTCCAAACCTAACCCCTCCCCCCCCAGTTTCGAATTCTCAGACTATCCTACCTCATTTTTACTTACTTACAAGAACAGGCGACTGTTCTCTAACAGTTCTGCCGACGTAGTTGGCAATGCAACTACATTTAAATTGATAAATAATTCATATGATGAGATAGTAGGTGGAAAATTCGCCAAACAGATTAGCTCAGCTATAGAACATTGCTATTTTGATTTTAATGTACGTGTGGCGTTTGCAACAAGACCATTATTGCCATCCTCTCGAAAGGATGTTCTTTTGTCCAATAATGGGTACATTCTTGATGTGATTAACTCCGTCATAAAAAGGAAAAGAAATCATTTTTTTATCAAATAAAATCGAAGATGGCGGCTAAATGGCCAATTACATTCGTTTACCTTGGTTAGGGATAGTAAGTGAAAAATTCGCCAAACAGATTAGCTCAGCTGTAGAACATTGCTATTTTGATTTTAATGTACATGTGGCGTTTGAAACAAAACCATTATTGCCATCCTCTTTAAAGGATCTTCTGTCCCCTATCATATGAATAATATTATTTATCAATTTAAATGTAGTTGCAGTGCCAACTGCGTGGGCAGAACAACCCTCAGGTTAAACGGTCGCAATTTATTCCTTTAATTTAGTTGACATCTACAATTCTCGTAGAACAAATGAATCACTTAATTATTATATCAATCAGTGAATCTATTTTGCCCTTAACTCATCAGAAAAAATATCGACAATCAATCCATTAAAATGAGATAAAGTACGTTCTGATATGATTAAAAATCCGAAGAGAAGCTGCAAATACCTTATAACATTACGTTATTTTGAAGTTCATAGATATGTGTGTGTGCGTGTTTCATTTTATGTGCATATGTATGTTTGAATGTATGTGAAACAGTATTTGTTAGTATTTCTAGTAACGTCTCCTTTGTATGCTTTCCAAAATCGGTCGAATCAAATAGGACAAAAGAAACCGTCCGAGAACCGTGAGAATGATGCCAAAACTAACTGAAAGCCGGTCGAAAAAGATCCTGTTGACCCTCCTCGACATCACCACTCCCCTCGCTCCCGTACTCTAAAACAGGACCGACATTTTGATTAGTGCCTTGTGACACATTAAATCCCTGCCCAGAGGCAGACTGCCACCGACTAAAGAGTTAATCTTCGTGACTTTCGATGGATTTCTTTTTTCTGTTCCTTCAGGCGAAATACCACGTCTGTTGCAAGATTTGTATTTTTATTATCGTTGTTTTATGTTTTTCAATGCATTTGTTGAAATACTACTGGTCAAAAAGTCGCCCAAAAAGCGGCTTATAATCCAGTAGAGGGTTTAGGGCTTTTGTGGTTTCATTTAAGCATAACAATTAGTATTCATAATTGTATTGCATCCGCTATAATTGAGTTTCTGTGTGACAGATTTCGTTTAATTCTTTAATGTAAGTTTTTTTTTTAACACAAACGTGTGTTGCTATTACTGTTATTATCATTATTATTAATATTATTCTTGCCTCAGAATAATCTGTCTCATTTGACTGGGACTGATATTCGAGTTATCTTTTGTTGAATTATTCAAGCTAATGCTAGACAAGTGAGTTCTCCTGACCGGAAGTTAAGAAAACTCGTTTTATAAATGCGCCAAAGTCGTAACACGATCTTACCCATTTTTGAACACGCTATGTAGAGTTTTGCCCAACCGCTAATTGTCCTTTCGGTCTTTAAGTATGTGGCCTATTAAAAGAAAATGGTTTGAGACATTTAACTCCTCTAAAGCCAAGCCTCTATCTTTTTCAACAACGTCGAATTTCATCCAAGACCTAAAATAAAAGGATTTATATTAAATGTAGGGTTTGTACTCAACTGGTCAACTGCAGATTGATGGTCTGCAACAAAAAAGAAAATCGATTTTCACCAAACGGAAATGGAATCATGTCGTATTTTATAGAGCGACAATTTTATCGTTTCACCCCGTATATATAGAGTAATATAATAATTCTCCAAGTTTTAATCATCAAGTTTTTTTTTACTTGGTCATTTATTACTTTTCAAAAGGAAATCATTACAATATTGTTTTATGTTGTGACTAACAAGTTTGCAAAATTATATCTTTATTACATATTTAGTCACGTACACATCTGATGTTTACCTTTGAAAAACTTAGAAGAAACACCATTTTGGACAACTTGCAGTGTTCACACGTCCGACACGCTTTGCCGGTCCTTCTCGTTTTGAATGTAATAGTCACATTGTATTTGTTTTAACAAATATTAATTATTTTTGTACTTTTGTGAATTATTGTAATATTTTTATTTTCATTTTATTTAAAGCTTGTTTTTCTAATTTATTTTACCACTCTTCAAGTACTATTTTTAAGTCATATTAATTAATTTACATATAATTTATTTTCGCAGTTAGAGTATTCTTATGAAGTGATTTGACTCCATGTTGTTTTTTTCGTTTTTGTTTACATTCATCGAAGGCTTAATTGATAGTTTAATTTAAATCAATTCCACAAAATTTGTTAGTATCATTTCTTATTGCAATATGATGTGTTACATGTATATGCGTTTAAATTATAATTTCTTATATAAACTTTATTCACGTTGTATGTTTTTAAATATTTATTATTAGAAATAAAATTATTCTTACTTTCTATTGTAATCTTCTTGGCAGTCAAAGGGCGGTAATCCTTGTAAATACAACATCTCAAATCTTATTCGACGTGTTTTTTTATTTAAATGGATCTCAGTTAATGGAATCGGAAGTTATTTATTCTTTCCATAAGTTATCCAATTTTTCTGGCCCATTCTAAATAATTTTACATTTTTATGTTATTTTCTGTTTTAAGTTCAATAATATATGCGTATTTATAATACTTATCGATTTTTCTCCATATTTCCTCCTGTTATATTTCAGTAGTATTTCGCTATGCATATATCTTTGTTCCAATATGAGTAAGATTATGAAACTTAAGTGTTTAATTACTTCCAGCATATTATGAACGTTATTTTTAGATTTGTTGCAAACAGATATTTTCTATTTACTTCGTGGTATATTATTAATATGTATTTACAACCACCATTAATAAACTTATTTACATTAACTGGATCTCTTTATTATTAAACTAGCGGGGGTACCCGGCGTTGCCCGAGTATTTGTTTCCGGGAGGGGTGGGGAGTTTTAAAAAATGTTATGGTGGTAAGTAGGAAGGATCAACCCCGGAGTCATGAGTAAAAGTAGGAAAATAAAGTGTGAAAAAAAAAACATCTGCAACGTTAACAGTTCGGCCACCAAGAAAAGTCCATTCCAGTTGTTTAGGAAAAAAAAAAAAAAAAACGACTACGGTAGGTCGGCGCGAACGTGAAAATATAATGTGAATTGTCCAGCACGCTAACCACTACGCCACAGAGCATTGCAGCTTAGTTTAGTGATTTTAAATAACTTAACATGAAAGAACTACGAAGCCAAACCGGTGTTCTCTTCTCAACTGTTCCTTGTGAACGATCCCCAAACGGTGTTAAGTGGTGGCAGAGGGAGAAGGAATTTATTAGAGAGAAAATATTTTACCACTTCCATTGATCTTAACCGACTTTGGCCGTGACTTCTCAGCAGAAAAAGTATAGAAATCTAAGATTATCGAGGAATTTGAGAAATAATAAGCCTATAACACACCTCAGATATTGTTCTGCCGTTTGTGCATATTATATTTGCATGAAATATCTTGATTTTTAATCCTATTAAGGTCAAAATCAGACGGGAAAAAATGAGTTCATTTTATTTATATCGAGATAATGTTACATCTACTAAATTAAACGAGCTTAATATCATAAATCAAGCTAATAAATGCATGAACAATTGTTCATACTAATATGTCTTAATTAATTTTTCATTCCTCCTACTCTAGTTCACTCATACCACCCCCTTGATTTTCTATAGGTTGCATTTTCACATCAATAACGGCCCTGTCGGTGGGGCATTAGAATACGCCGACTGCCCCCCCCCCCCTGCAGAGGGTAAAAGTCTCTCAATGGGGGTCCTGGATATGACCTTAAACTATATCCAGTGGTGAGGCCCCAGCTTGTGGGCTTTGGGGAGTGTTGAGCCACACCTTAATTACCATTGCTCCCACGTCCACTCTGACCCGGAAGGGTAGTACCTAGTAGGGTCCCAACTACGGGTTAAATAGAAACCGACGTGAAAACAAATATATTCTATTAAAAAAGATTTTCTTCAAAATCGTTAGATTCGGCATTAAATAACTCGAAAAGGGTTGATATGATGTAAAACAAAA
>NC_136489.1:14043014-14103014 GCF_053919585.1 Euprymna scolopes | reverse complement strand
AAGACTGTTAATATCACTAAAAGATTAACAGCAAGACTTCTATTTAAAAGTAATAAAACCGCGATTTGAACTATGAATGTATAATTTTGCGCATGTGCAAAAGTAACAGAAGGAAATATGCTTTATCCGACTTACCCTTCCAAGATTAGCTGTTAGTTAAATGTTCATAAGTTCAGCATATCCGAGCACGGCATTCAATACCCGAGCCTATTGCATGCGAGGCGAGTACTCTACTATATGAGCAAACGCGCTACACACAAAAAAATTTATTAGCTAACACCGATAAAGCAAAGCGCGGCGAAATCCGACTAGGGAATGAACCTACTTCATCTCAAGCAATGGATGTGCCTATTCAATCAGCTTTAATCCAACGATGTCTCACAAGTAGGAATTTTATACTTGTTAGGTCGATGCCATCCAACATGTTAACCTAGCGAGCAATTTGTAATAGAATTGTGAGTATGTGAGAAATTGTATAATTAATTCTACAGTCAAACAACGTTGTAGCTCACAAGAGCCAAGACAGCCAACAAACCGGAAGTTCAAGACTCGAGTTTGCCCTGATTTGGGCTCAACAGTTAGACATATCCGAACACGAGATTCAAAACTCGAACCTCTTGCATGCGAGGCGAATATTGTGCCATATGAGCAAACGCACAAGAAAGTCTATTAACTAAACTAGATCAAGCAAACCGCGGCGAAATCTGACTATGGATGAACCTACTTCGTCTCTAGCAAGGGATGCGGTCATCCAACCAGCTATAACCCAAACCTATAGCCTTCTTGTGAGATCCGATGTCGTTCGTTTTAACAATTTTAAATAGAAAACGTATGCGTGTGTGTGTCTGTGTGTGTGTCTGTGTGTCTGTGTGTGTGTCTGTGTGTCTGTGTGTGTCTGTGTGTGTCTGTCTGTGTGTGTGTCTGTGTGTGTGTCTGTGTGTGTGTGTGATACAGTGAAACAGTCTGTATATGGATTATAGGGAGGGTGAGGGATTGTCTTGGTGTCTATTTTGGTCAAATAGTCTGTGACAAGGATGAGGTTGTGGATTCGTGCATTCACGCAAATTTTCCGCATCTTCCGTTCCTCGTGGATAATTGTGTGTATAGCTCCCACACTGAAATCAACCTGTGCACTTATCGTCTTTATAGACACACGACGGTCCTTATCCATGAAATACTTTATTTTCCAAACTAGCTCTATATTTTCACCTTCTTACTGCTCCCACACTTCCCTAATCATCCCTAACAGACTTCCTGATTTCCTTGAATCTTTTATGCTACTCAAATACTTGATGTTCGATTCATGCAACATGGTCCAAAAGCAGCTTGAAGCCTTCCATGCGTTTCTGTCATTTTTCCAAATTAAAATCATAATTTTATTGCATATCATTCTTCCAAAGTGTTCTCACGTGCAGACTGCATTTTTGAAATTCAACGATGTATCAGGCTTTAGTAGGGTGTATTCCAGTTTGAACCTTAAATCATTAAAAATTACTCAGTTATCCCATAAGATATATTCAGTAATAACATACTAAATTTTCAAGAGTCTACGACAATTTTAAATGTCCAAAGAAAAATGTCTGGAAACTTATTGAATCCACCTCGTATATAAACATAATCAAGTCCCTACGCAGATCAACTTACATTTCGACGAGGTTTGTCCTCTTATTAAGGAGTTCAAGAATTAAAATAATTCAAGAAATTGCTCATGTAATTCTATACTTTTAAGCATTTTTGAACCTCTTCAAGAGGATTAAAAATGTCGGAACGTAGATTAATCCAACTTGTGATTCCTTGATGTTTGTATGATTTTACTACATATGTTTTGAGCACTTTTGAAAAGATTTTTGTCCTTGTGCAGAATTTGAACCAGACTTACCTGCTCGGAGCATGTTGAGATGGGTTTGGATCTGACTGTAATCTGATGTAAGACGCCGATCAGCTTAATGCGCGACAGAGGGCAGCGGATCTTTTGGGAAAATATTGGAAGAAAACTCAAAAAATTAAGTAAACAACACACCCTCAAACAGCCGTTCGTAAAAACTTTATACAAACTCAATATCTCCAATAACTAAATCAATATTTGCAGACGCCGAAGATATCGTTTTGGGTAACGAACCTTTTGTCTCCATCTTAAACCATATATTGGAAAGCCACTCGGTGTTGCACTTTTTAAAAAAATCATTGAAAATGTTATATCTATATCATTACTTGCTAGATGAAAGATAATGTTTTTAAATTGCAACAAAATGTACATTACATAAAATAAATCCAAGGTAACTTTTTCATTCAATTTTAATTACATTTTTATACCTTACTTTGTAAAATTTATAAAAGTGTACTTTGAAGATAAATAAATTTCAAATTGAATCTTGTACCTTTATTTTTAAAGCATATAGTAAAAACATTTTGTTTAACAATTTTCATGCCTTGGATGAAATGCTTTTCTAACTTGTATCTTATTTTTTTAAGATTATATTTTAAAACTCTCAATCTCTCTATTTCAGTTTGTATTTTTCCTCATACCGCAACTCATTTTTGCTTCCCCCTCTTTGTATTATAACAGGTCTGAATATTCTCTCTGTTTCAGTTTGTATTTCTCCTTACGCCACAACTCATTTTTGCAACCCCCTCTTTGTATTATTACTGGTCTGAATATTCTCTGCTTCAGTTTCTATTTCTCCTCACACCACAACTCATTTTTGCAACCTCCTCTTTGTAATGCAGGTCTGAATAATTAGAAAATCTGAAATTTAAAAAAAAAACTTTAAAATAACTTTTTTAGATTAAATCTTTTTAAACTTCTTTCAGAATAGAAAATCTTTAAAATTTAATAAGAAACATATTTCATATAGGTTCCATTAACCTATAGGGATGAAAATTTCATATAGGTTTCATTAACCTATAGAGATGAACATTTCAAAAGTACTGTATAACTGGTTACGGTCAATAGTAGTCCTCGCCAGTAAAAGTTTTTGTTCTTGTTATTCTATTATTATTATTATTATTATTATTATTATTATTATTATTATTATTATTATTATTTAAAACATTTTGTGCCCTGCTCTTTCGCGCGAAGACTGATATATATATATATATATATATATATATATATATATATATATATATATATATATATATAAACAGAGAGACAGAGAAAGAGAAAGAGAGAAACTATCAGGCCGTCTGGCCTTGCTGGGTCGTAAAATATGCATACAAATTTTAATATAGAAACTGAGGCATATGTATGCAAGTATTACATTTTTTTTACAGTTCAATTCTTGTAAGTAAAAAAAATAATCGAGCTTAGATCGAAACTAAAACCTAAAGACAGTGAGTCAAGTACGATACCCATAAGGCCAGCTTGTGACTATTTTTTTTTTAAATATTTTCAAATCTACTTATTTTTAATATAAGGAAATCACCATGTGAACGATTCGCTCATGCTTATTTGTGAAACAGTTAAGAAATAAATAAAATTCCGATGATCCCCAAGTACCATTTTTTCAATTTTTACCCCTTAGCAGCTCCTTTTCTCAGGAGGAAAAACAATTTAAAAGTTTTCCACGTGTCTGGATAACTTATATAGCAAATTTCACGTCGTTGAGTATATTGGTTGAGAATTGTCGTCACACACACTTTCTCACTTTTATAGACATATACAGGCATACGTCCGTGCTTGTGCATATAGATGCTTGAATATACTTTTTTGCACACTACACACACGTACACACACGTAAACACACGTACACACACGTAGACACACACACACACTATTAAACATTTACATGTGTATATTACACACACACACACACACACACACACATCTATATATATATATATATATATATATATATATATATATATATATATATATATATATATATAGCTATTTATTTTCGGCAGCTACCCCTTCCTCAGAAAGAAATCAAAACTGAACATTTACAGATATTTCTATTTTTTCTCTTTCTCAGTCTCTCTCTCTCTCTCTCTCTCTCTCTCTCTATCTCTCTTTCTTTCTTTCTTTCTGCTATTACTTTTCTTTTGCTCTCTTTTCTATTTTCCCGTTTTCTTGTTATACATGCAAAGCAGTTCTCCCCTCCAAGCCAACATCTTTGTTTTCCGAGAACACTCCGAGGATGTCCAGCTGCTCTTAAAGCTTATGGCCGGAGAGAAATTACCGGTACTTTTCCGGGTGCATTAAAGTATCAAGTAGCCATAAACGGGCCTAATAGTTGTGACGCCGTTGGCAAAAGATCAGGCAGACTAACTCCGGCCTGCCCTCGGACCTGACCGGACAAGTCAAGATCGGATACTTCTAAAGGGAAAGTCCGTTCTCTCTGTTTGTGCCTGGCGTTCATTTCCCGCGTTTTTGCAGGTGACGTTCGAGGAAGTCATCGAAGATGAGGAGCCTTATGATGTCCTCTTAAACCCCCAAACGAATGGCCCGCAACACTTCGGAATTTACGATGCATGGTTGGATATGAAATACTAGCCCTTCACAAGATTTATTTAGCATAGGAATACACTGTAGCAAAAATACAGACGCATGTATTTCCTATTTTTTTATTGGCTGAAATCCACTCATAAAATAAGTAGCACTTTCGTCGCTCATTCGTATATTTATCCGTATTTTGAATTTAGATAAACGAATATCTTGAATATTGTTTAAATACAGAACGAGCAGGACCTGTGACAATTCCACAGGGAACTTATTCATATGTAACATATTGATGTTGACATTCTGTAGATGTTCGGTGTAAATGACGACCCTCTTATATTATTGTAGCTGTTTGTTAAAACTGCAAAACTATTTATCTTAGCTAGTACGAACGCCCGGCAAAGTCCGGTCGTAAAGTACACTTACATATGATATTTTAATTCTTGCGTATTTTATATCTATAATTATAGAATAAATGCTCTATCGATTTTTATATATTATAATGTTACGAGTTCAAAAATTAAATATATATATATATATATATATATATATCCATATGACTGGGGAGTATATATATATATATATATATATATATATATATATATATATATATATATATATATGACTGGGGAGTATGTATATATATATATATATATATATATATATATACATATATTTATATATATGTGTATTTATGTATATATATATTGATATATATATATATTTATGCATATATATATATATGCATACATACTAGCAAAAGTACTCCTCGTTGACTGGGTTCAAAAAGAGCCTACAGAAAATGGACTCTGATTTATGAAAGTATGATAGGTCATGAAAAGGAAGGGTTGTAATGAGAAAAGTTCGAATTTGGTGGTATCAAAACCAAAGCAAAATATGATGCAAGTTAAAATAAAATAGATAAACCCCATAAATACCATACCTGTTCACACTGAAACACTTATCACAATATTCTGTAGATCTAGATTAAAAAACCTTGTTAAACTTTGTGACATATTTCCATTCTATGGAGGTCAGGCGCAAACGAATACTCCATAATTTTATTATACCATATTTCTTCAAACTGAAACATAATTATAAAAGTATACTTACGCAGATAGATATGAAAAGTCTTTATCAAAGTGTGTGCCTATTTCCATTCTATGGAGGCCAGGCGCAAACGCAGACCCCACAATTTCATTATACCATCACTATTTAAGTTAAAACATACTTATCAAAGTATTCGTATGTACATCTATATCAAAAACACTTGTAAACGTTTTTTTTTAAATTTTTTAATTTTTTTTTCCATACTTTGTGGACCAGGCCCGAACGCAGACCCCACAATTTTAATGAACCACCGTTCTGCCAGATCAAACGTACCCATTCCTGTGCCTCTATACATCTCCTATCATTATATGTAATCAGATTTTTAAAATAGTCAACCATATAGGAGTCTATTCGTGACCACACACACACACACACAGAAATTCAACTTTATATTATAGATATATTATTTGGGGTAAACAGTTACATATGGTTGCTACAAATAGCCATCTGTTTCAGTCAAAGATACTCCATCAGGTGATCTGGAACGTCTCGATCCAAAAAAGATTTTTCTTTTGGGCGTCGAGAGGTTCCAGGTCGCCTGATGAAGTCTCTTTGATTGAAACAGATGGCTATTTGTAGCGACCATATGTAACTGTTTACCCCAAATAATAAAAAAAAATATTTCGCTCTTTTTATTGAGCACTTTTTAGCAACCTCGTTGTCTTCATTAGTTCTAACTTTTGAACACCTCAAATCTGAACATATACTAGTTGACATGTCGTAGAATGGATTTTGTAATCCTAAACTTAATTATTAATAGTTTTTCTTTTTGTAGTTTATTATTTAATTCATCAAAAAAAAAATTTTTCATATATTAGTAAAAATAGTAACCGTATTATTTTAGATTTTTTTTTTATTGGGGAAGTGGTATTATCCACTGGAGAGCCATGTATTAAACAGCTGTCCTGTTTTTAAATATCCAAAACAGCTTAATGGTAAGCAGATGATGATCTCCGTTTTCTATTTACAAAATTCTAGTCAAGGTTTTCTCTTTTCATCCTTATGTAGTTTAAATTCTGTTTTAAAATTGAAGACTTTTGCGAAATCGGCTTATGCAAAGTTTCTATTTAACAGTGTTTTATTTGTTTTTGTTAGCGATACTCTTTGAACGAATTCAATTATTTATACGAAAGTGCATTTTTAGGTAAAAATGCACTTTCCTGTAAATAATGAATTCATTCAAAGAGTATCGCTAACAAAAACAAATAAAAACATCTACATAAAAACGCGATACATTCAGTAGTCGAGCGAGGTAGTCCCGTGGTAGAGGTTTAGGCTTCTTATCAAGGGGTCCTGATTTCGAATCTCGCTAGATTCAGCCACTCTGATGAGTCGTAAACGACGAAACACGTGTCAGTGGATAATTATATTTTAAAAATTATATATATATATATATATATATATATATATATATATATATATATATATATATATATACTACGTAATGATGGGCTTTGTCAGTACAAGATGGGTGACCATTTGAGAAGGCTAGGCGCTGTATTTACCGCGCAGTGTCGTATAAATTTCTAGGTTGTATCTGGTCGCGGCCTCAGTCTTCGTTAAGGCATGCATCTAGGAGAAGTTACAATTCTGATGTAAAATTCGGCGATATACAGTATGCTCTGTCTTGTAGCAGATATTGAACCGATAAAGTTTAGCAGTAATGCCAAAACGACTGGTTGGGTCTACACAAAGTCCTTATCATAATAAGCTAATCTGTGGGGATTTCCTCATGTTTTAGCAGAAACTTGACGGGAGAGTTCCTACCAGAAAAACGGTTTAGGTCCGAAGGGTCTTCACTCATTATATAATGGGCATTGTGTGCGTGTGTCTCTTTTTCACTCTGTCTGTTATTCCATCAGTCAAATTTTGTGTAAACGTATAGAATCGAAAGCAATATACTGAAATTGTCTGAAGCCTAAATACTGCTAAAATATCACAATAAACAAAGACATAAGTCAGTTGTTAGACTGTATACCTTCAGTTGTCAACGTGATGAGAGGTCAAAATTTTACCTGGACTTTACGTCCCCACATTGTAGGAAGTATCCCCAATGCCATAGAAACATTGATAACTCATAATTTATATATATATATATATATATATATATATATATATATATATATATATATATATATATATATATCAGACCGACTGAAATGTTGCAAAATGGTGAATGTTACCAACGACTGCTAAACTTTGGAGGGTAAATTTACGTCAAAATTTCAGCCAACATAAAACATTTAAAGGTCGCGTTCAAAGTTCAAAATAAATGTCATACAAGATATAGGACTTCGTTGGCTACAATATGAACCAAGTAGCAAGTCTCTACGTTATAGCATTTTCAGCTTTTACCTTTCTTTAACCTTGGCGTTTGTCACGATTTAAAACAGTTCTAAGATTAATAATGACAGATACTTTGATTGTGTTTGGTGATGATTTGTCAATCGGTGTTGATGCTAGACTGTATACAAAGAAACAAACTTTGTAACAAACTCGACCAAAAGCATAATATTCGTACTGAAGGAATTAAACGTCAAAAGATTTTTCATAAGCATTAACCGATGATACAAACACACGCACACAATGTATAGCATCAACTTTGGCTGATGCAACACAAAAGTCGTGATAGGAAGATGGAAAAATCGAAGAGGGGGAATAATGTTTCGACATTAACTGCAAGGGTGTAGAGATTAGAACGCTTATTGTCAAACAATAGCGAAGACCAATAGTCATTGTTAGTGAGAAGTCAATCGTAAGCGGTTATTGTGGTAACGCAAATTCACCTGCAATGGTTTTCAAAAAAGAAGGGCATTGCTGGGCATCTGAGGGGACTTGTTATAACTTGAACTCGAACTGGTTATGGCCAATGAATAATCGTTGATGATAAGTTGTGGGAAAACTAATAAAAAATGAACAATGCAACAAACAGTTAAACTAGATGATTTATAGGAATAACAAGAGAAGACAATCACGCAAATACGTGGATTTGGCTACGAAAATGGCATTTGAACAGAGAAACGAAATCGTTACTGAGACCTGCAGAACAATTCGATTAGAATAAAGAACATTACAGCTAAAATAAATAAAACCAGGAAAACAGTAAATGTGAACAAAGACACGGAACGGTAATCCACATAATACGTTAATGCAGCAAACCAGTCACAGAAGAATACAAGAACAGATAACTGCGTTACAAAAGCAATACACTAGGAACTATTCACGACTGCATTTTGAATATGAGACAAATAATACAGGCAAAAATTGGAACCAGTATTAGAAAACGAAACTCACAAAATTCTCTAGGATAAAGGTACAAGTCGAAAAATTTATTCAAGCAAGTAAACCAGAAGTCATAATAATTAGCAAGTGCAGTAAAAATTACCAAATTGTATGTTTTGTCGTCTCATCGGATAGCAGGTATTGAACGATAGGAAAATGTAGTAAATACACTGCGTTTGGCAGAGAAATAAAAGGAATATTCTTCATGAAGAAATATCACAAATAATTAAAAGAGATCCAAAATGAAAAAGTCATCCAAGAACTTGGAAGAAAGAATAGCTTCTAGTTTTTCTTCCAATTTCTCCTAGTGACAAGGAGAAACTGGAATCAAGTGACAACAGACGGCAATGGGAAGAATATTTAAAATCTTGAGGAAAATCTTCGAATGCAGAAACTCACCCACATTTACTACAAACACTTACATGCCACGTGGAAATTGGAAAAAAATAACACATTAAGGTAAAGGAAATGAAATTTCAATATTTCGTTAACTATACAACTCATTTTAAAAAAGACATCAGCATCTGTTGAACTCAGGCAAAATAGACATGAACAGTCAAGGAAGATGAAAAGACCGAAAAATAAAGCCCTAAACAGAACTTCATTAGAAGAATGCGGAGAGTACTGGGGAGATTAATTTCTGGAAGAGATTAATTTCTATCTAAATATCCGTGAAGACTAATGGTATTTGCCGGCTGTTGCAATAACGTAAACACATCTGCAAAGGTTTTAGAAATGAGCATGAGAATATATATAGTAATAATAAATATATTTCGGATTTTTTCTGAGGGTTTTGTATTATTTGGACTACAATTCTCGCAATGTTATTCTTAATTTCGGCCGTACTGGAAAGTGGGCAATAGACCTACACAACAGTGTCACTTAGAAATGAATTTTACTTAGTAATAATTAAAATTAAGTTCTGAGAATAAATCAAATTTCTACCCGGTCCTGGCTAACGGAACGGGAGCATGCTACCTCCGTAGATTAAATAAAGGGTAACGTTCAAAATTCCGTAGATATACTTCAAGATAAAGATTCCCGAATTCTGGTGAGATACACCAGAAGAAGATCGGAGATTACATCGGCCGAAACGTTGTGAAAACAACACTCAAATGAAAATAGTAATGGAAATAATGAAAATAATACAAATTAGCGATCCTCATCTCAAAAATTAGGAACCAACTTGTGTTACTTTTACTGTAGTACGATCGCTCTATGATAATAATCACGAACATATCTGTCGGTATTTCATTGCATGAGTGCCTCAGGCGATCAACAATAAACCACAGCTCTAGAAAAATAAAAGGTAATACGTGGGGTGCTGCATCTCTTGAACTTCGATAGACAGTACAGCATCTCGACATCTGGCAGTTCCTTGTGGAACTTATTGTCGGGAACAGATCATCACTTTACTATGAAATAATAGGCTTTAAAGGCTGTACTAAAACACTATCACTTTATCTGTTTAATGTTGAGTGTTATTAAGTATTTTACTATACGCAAAGAACCGCTGTTCAAGACTGCCTTAAGAACTGACAACTATTTATATCCTTCGTTGGAAGTCTTATTATGACAGCTTTTGTCGCTGCAAATCATGTCAAATATTAACAACAATAATAACATTGTTATGTGATAGTCCTAAAGACGAACACACGTCGGTCGAGCTAAAATCAAATTGCCCAGCTTCTCAGATGATCGAAGATACATCAGCACTTCCGGTGGTTGGCGGCCGGAACGGCTGTTGGCCAGTCATCAAAGTGGCTTTTAACAGCCAATTAGAAGCGTCACCTTGCAGGCCACTTAGCCGCCAGCCAGGACCGCCGTTGTCTGATGGAGGCTTCCTTCTTAGAGCTGCGATGGTTTCCCTCGGGTTAGGGCTGGGTCTGTACTAAAACGAAGCGCTGATCAATGGCTCGACTGAAAACTCAAAGCGGCCCTTGCCAGATCGTATATAATTTCACACTTTCACACTTTCAAATAAACCATTATGCTGTTAATGTAGTTTCAATTATTGTTTTCAACACTCGATATTTTCATTCGCTGATTTTATACGATTTTAGTTTCGTGATTCGTATTTCTCCTCTCTCCACCACCACCACTACTACGTTATTATAATTTTTACTCACTAGGAGTTCCCACTGACAACACCCATAGATGTTCCCCGGAGTCTGGATGACAACAAGTCTCACCATATTTCTAATACACCCCACCTCTTTCGATATCCTATGTAAATGAATTTGCATTATCGCAACAGCCGTTTGCTATTGACTTCTCTTTGGTAATGACCATTGAACTTCATTGGAATTTGGGTAGCAATGAACCTTCCCAGAATCATGGTCTTCTTCCACTTATTCGGGTGTGTGGGGGGTAATGCTTTCTCTCCTCGGTCTTTCCACCCTTCTTAATCCTTATCAACTATTTGGTACGGTACCAGTCGATTCTAACACTACAATTTATTATTATTATTATTATTATTATTATTATTATTATTATTATTGTTATTATTATTATTGTTATTTTTGTTGTTGTTATTTTTTTGTATTCACTGTTACTCGGTGATAATAATCGATATTTTCCCTGATATCTAGATAACAACTAGTTTCCTTAGATTCTTATTGTTGTCTATCTCTTCCGATGCCCTTTGCAAATGATTTTGAGTTATCGCAACCGCCGCTTAGCATTGATTTCTCACTGACAGAAGTTATTGGTCTTCCCAAGAATTTGGATGACAAAACGCCTCCCAAATGTCTAAATACTCTCCGCACTCCTTCAATTGAAGTCTACTTCTTGCTCTTACGCCTCGGTCTTTTACGGCTATGTTGTGTTATATTACCGGATGCTGATGCTTTTGCAGTGAGAGTGGAACAGTTTCTTGCAGTTTCACTTGCCTTTGTGTTTATATCGTGTCCTTTCATTCTTTTTTTTTTTTTTTTGTAATTTTCAGCTGATTTGTTTGTGTTTATAGTTATAATGTATAGTTTATAAGGCTTGGTTTCCGTATTCAAAGATTTTCCCTCCCTAGATTTCCCGCTGTCATTTCCGGCTGTTCTTTTGTCTGTATACTATTACTACTCACTCCCTAGTTCTCTCACAGACCATGCAAGCGAAAACTCACTGGAAACACCCCAGATTTATAGTGCTATCCACCTGTCTCGATAATCACTACAGATGGCTTCACGTTATCGCAACAGCCATTTATCTTTGATCTCTCGCTGGCAAGGCCTATTTATATAGAAGAATGCGGAGAGTACTGGGGAGATTAATTTCTAGAAGAGATTAATTTCTATCTAAATATCCGTGAAGACTAATGGTATTTGCCGGCTGTTGCAATAACGTAAACACATCTGCAAAGGTTTTAGAAATGAGCATGAGAATATATATAGTAATAATAAATATATATAAAACAGAGATGTGTGTGCCACAGACGATTTCTGATTGGTTAATCCAATAATCACATCTCCTAAAAAACTATGGTTCCTACTCTCTTAACTTTGCCATAAAATATTATGGCTTTATTTATTGTCCATCTTGGAAGGGTTTAATTTGTTCCTAACTTGTTATTTACAAATTACAAAAATACGAAACTTACACAATTTAACAATCCAACCTCCGACATCACGTCCGCCATTAGCACACGCGCACACACGCACACACACACACACACACACACACACACACACACACACACGTTCACTACCGTTTTCTTTAAAACATGTTCTTTTGAAGAGACGATTTTTTTAAGCTGTTGACACACATGTTTTGAAAATCTAGCAAAAATTAATTTTCCTGAAATTTTTCAATATTTAAAAATAAATTACGCCGGCTGATAAAATTTTACAACTTTTTTTTAAAGCTAGAAAGATAAAATTTAAAAATACTTGTTTTATATATATATATATATATATATATATATATATATATATATATATATATATATACCAGTGGTGAAAAAACCGGACTAGAGTGCTCAATGTGTAGTCAGAGCAGTATATAGGAAATTTATTACTGTGAGTCCAGAATGAGTTTACAAATTGTTTCAGCTAGAGGAAAATCCTCAAAGAAAGGAAAAAATCCAACTAGCCTCGTCAGAATTCATAGATGGACTAAGTTATAAAGTCAAATAAGAATGGAAAAATCGTAGATAAAGGGGAGTTAGAAAAGAAGGGGGAGTGGTAGGGAGAGGACGTTGGAATTTAAAGTAGTAGGAGTGTATGCAATAAGAGAGGAGTTTATAATTAAATATTAATTATGTGTAAATTCTTATATACGTTTTTTTTAGTTTATAACGGTTTTAAACTTAAAAGACGCTACTTTTATTGATAACGGCATAAGTAACAGTTAATTTAAAGGATCACCATAGAAACAGGTTTGAGAGTTAATGTTAGTGAAGGAACGGGTTGAAAATGGGGTTTAAAGTAATTTAGCCGGGCGGGGAGAGATTGAAAGATATCTATTGTTTATAAAATGGAAAGAAAAAGAAAAGGAAAAATAAGTTAATGAATTATACTTTACAGGTTTATTTTGATAGTATAATGATAGGTAAGAGTATCAGTAAGTAAATAAAATAAATTAAAAATTAAAATATTAATAAATAATTGTTAATGGTAAGTTAATAAAATACGCACACACACACACACATAAATACACATACACGCGTACACCTGTACAAAGTACGGAGACACATAAATGGGGGGGGGTACTTTTCTACCAAACTGGATATATTTTTCGTGTTTTTATTCAATGTAACATATTTATTCAGCTCGAAAAACGAGTTTGTATTACTGTACACATAGATTCGAAAAAGTTGTCAAAATACAAATATATAACAAATAAATGTTATCAAAGGCAAGATAAGTTACTTTTCTACGAAACTGGATATATTTTTCGTGTTTTTATTCAATGTAACATGTTTATTCAGCTCGAAAACCATACAGTGTTTACCGATGTATTGGAAAATTCAAGATGGCGCCTCACTCCCTCTTTAACACGGTAAGTATGGGAAAAGGTGTTATAAATAAAAAACTAAAAAAATTACTATTAAAAACCCGCCGGGTTTGTATTACTGTACACATAGATTCGAAAAAGTTGTCAAAAAAACAATATACAACAAATAAATGTTATCAAAGGCAAGATAAGTTACTTTTCTACCAAACTGGATATATTTTTCGTGTTTTTATTCAATGTAACATGTTTATTCAGCTCGAAAACCATACAGTGTTTACCGATGTATAGGAAAATTGAAGATGGTGTCTCACTCCCTCTTTCACACGGTAAGTTTGAGAAAAGGTGGTTTAAATAAAAAAACTGGATAAAATACTGTTAAAAACTCGCTCAATATATGTTACCGTGACATATATTTGGCGGGTTTTTAATAGTATTTTTTCTATTTTTTTTACTTATAACACCTTTTCCCAAACTTACCGTGTTAAAGAGGGGGTGAGGCGCCATCTGGAATTTTACAATACATCGGTAAACACTGTATGTTTTTCGAGCTGAATAAACATGTTACATTGAATAATGTCACGACCCGGTTAATGGATGACCGAATTGATTGGCAGTCAGATCGCGACATAAGAATTAATTTTATTTTATATCCAACATCTCATAATTATCTTCGGTTAATCGTCAGATGTCGGATTAACCAGCGAAACATATCATTAAGGAGAACGGAACAACAGAGCCAAAAATAACGAAACGAACACTCAATAAAAGTTTAGAATTCAAGAAAGATTTTTATATACAAAGGAAGAAGAAAAAGTTCCGATAAAAAGAATGAGTGAGACAGACGTATTTCTGGGGATGTTTGCCAGATGTATGCGAGATGCAAAATACAGTACAATATGTATAAAAGTTTGTGGAAAGGAAAAGATATTGGCATGAGATAGGCCAAACTTATCTGTTTTTATCCGTTAGGGTAAACACGGATAAAAAGTTCGCAAACACAATATCCAAGAAAATGGCAAAATCCTCGAATCTTAGTTCCAAAGAAGAATTCAATCGACAATACGATTGTATTTGGAATGATAATCCGCAATTTAATTAATTCAAATCTCAGCCAGATTAAATGTTGAGGTTAATCGACAATACGATTGTATTTGACTAATAATCCGCAGTTTAACTGATCCAAAATCTCAATCTTCGATGAGGTCCGATTCTCGGAGCGAAGTGTTTGATATACAGGGCAGTCTCGCTCCTTTTCGCCAACTTTTTATTTATTTTCAAATCCCTCGTGCTTCGAGTTTCCCGCCACGAATGTTCACTGTCTGGTTGCCATGACGACGTATTTCCGCTCGCTACGGCGATATTCACAGCCAAGTGTCTGCCACGCCACATCAGTCACAGAGAGAGGGGGTTATCTGGTTAATTAGATTTTTAAGAAAGAGAGAGATAGCGAGATATATATAGAGAGTAAGTAGAGAGACTGACTGTTTGCTTTGCTCTGACGTCACAACTTCACTTTTTTAAAATGAAATTTATAAGTAATTAAAGAACGCATTCTAATCTTTAAAATCTATAATACAACGAAATATTCAATTGCTTATAATACTTAAACAAACAACTTGTGTTTTTTTTATTATTTTTTTATTATTAATATTAGATGAGTTTCAGTATAAATCTTTCTTTATTTCAATCCAATTTTGAAGTTTTGTAACGCTGTCTGTAAAAATTACTGTTGATTATTGACAGTCTAAGTGTGCCACATATCTTGCTTGTTGGGACTTCGGCGATGACGTCATTTTTTCAGCTGGCCGGCCATCTTTATAACGAAGGCCACGCCACCATCCCCCCACTAAAAGGGGAAGCCTGGCATTTTCTCACCCGAAAGGGGGGAGCTTGGCAGTTTCTCCACCCAAAGGAGGGAGCCGGTGTCCCCCCAAGGGTGGGGGAGCGAAGAGGCCAGGAGGAGGTGACTTTTTTCTTGGGTGGGGGAGAAGCCTCCAGGCACCCTCCTCCCTGAAGGTGGGGTTGGGGATTATCTCTCCCTGAAGGGGGGAGGCCGTCACCAAGCATGTAAATCCAGAGGGGTGACTTTTTTGTTACCCCTCGGAGTGGAAAGGGGGCCGATCACCCAGGCAACGCCGGGTAACCCCTGCTAGTATATATATATGCGGGAGTGCATGTGTACAAGAAAACTTTAAGTCAACATATGCCTGCCAAGTTCTAATTTTTTCAATATTGACCCCTTAGCAGGTATTTTAACAGACTAAAGGCCCATAAAAGGATTGTCCACAAAAAAATGCAATCATTTGATCCGCCTCGCGCCGCTCTGCGAACTTGTGTCTCAGAGGAGATACAGTTTGAAAAAGATGGAAATAGGCAGAACTCAGGCATAGTGAGTTTTATATATTAGATTTCATAAAATGATTTGATTCCTAACCAAAAATCGCAAAAATTCCATTCTTGTTTCTTCGTTTACACGCCAGTCATTTCTTTTCTCTTACTGCCGGAAAACACTAGTTATACAGCTAATAAAGAATATATATTGTTCTCTCTATTAACTTTTTTCCGCTTTTCTCTATCTCTGACTCTCTTTATTTTTTTCTCCATCGCACACTTTCTCTGTCTCTCTCTCTATCTATCTATTTCTCTCTCTCTCTCTCTCTCTCTCTCTATATATATATATATAGATAGATAGATAGATAGATATAGATATGTACATATATATATATATGTGTGTGTGTATATGTACATATATATATATATGTGTGTATAGAACTCTGGCACAAAACATATATATATATATATGTGTGTGTGTGTTGTGTGCCAGAGTTCTTCATAGGTACCAAAACGGCTGAATCTATCTTTTACAAATTACACGCACAAAAAAAATTTCTGGCAAAGTTCTTAGATATATTTTGCCCAGAAATTCGTCCTTTAAGTATCGAAAATACAAAAAAAGCACATTTTAAAAATAGTCTTTCTGCTTTTATAGCTAAAAAGAATTTTGTCAGGGAAATATTTTACCCTACACTGATCAAGGTTACACCGGTGTAACGTAAAACATTCCTCTGTTTTATATAAAAGAGAAGAAAGACTATTTGTAAGGTCGCCAAGCCCAAATATCAGCTGATGTGATATTGTAAACAAGCACGAACGGAATTCAATGAAGGACATTATCATTATTTTTTATTTATTTATTTATTTTATTGATTTTATTTTATTATTTTTTTATTTATTTATTTTTGCGAATTAGTCCACCGAGAAAATTATTCCTTGTAATATATATTCAATAGAGGATCGATTCATTATTATTATTTTATTTATTTATTTTATGTTATTTTATTTTATTTTTTATTTATTTATTTTTATTTTTTTTTTTTTTTTGAGAATTAGTCCACCAGGAAAATTATTCCTTGTAATATATATTCAATAGAGGATCGATTCATTATTATTATTTTATTTATTTATTTTATTTTATTTTGTATTTATTTTTTATTTTTTTGTTTTTTTGCGAATTAGTCCACCAAGAAAATTATTCCTTGTAATATATTCAATAGAGGATCGATTCATTATTATTATTTTATTTATTTATTTATTTTATTTTATTTTATTTTTTATTTATTTATTTATTTATTTATTTGCGAATTAGTCCACCAAGAAAATTATTCCGCGTATTATATATTCAATAGAGGATAGATTCTGTAATAATACATACACAATTTGCATATATTAAAATATCATGTTTAAGCGTATTCTACGACCGGGCAACGCTAGTATATATATATATATATATATATATATATATATATATATATATATATATATATATATATAAATATGTAATTTTCTATTAATTTTAAATATTAGTGAGAAATATTAGAATGACCCATTAAGAAGAAAAAAATGTTAACACGTCAATCATTCGTACGAGACCAGGTTATACAGCTCATAAATACGACTATTAATATTTTAATGGAAACGAATTTAACTACTTATGAAAATATGCAATCAGACTCTCATAGTCAGTTGCCGTGAGAGTATTCAACAACCAGAAAATTTGGAATAGTGCATGTATGTTATTTGACCGCTTATTCTCAATGCGCTAAATAGGGATCTTATAATTGTTCGACTTATTCTTTCAACAGGATTTTCATCATCATCCCGTTTCTCTTGTTTCTTTGTTTTAATCTTCTTCTTTTTTTTTTTTTTTGTTTATTTTTTTAACAAAGATCCTTTCCCAAAACTGGCTGCATGTACATCCGCTGACCTGTGTCCCGGTTGAATACAACATAGCCTTCAAATCTAATGTAAACAAATGTTATTGAACCGTCCCAATAAATAATCAAATTCTACCCAAATGACACTATTATCGATTACTACACCAGCATCTTAAATTCATTAACCGTTATCCTCTAGTGCCCCCGGGCCTTGATAAGTAGGGACCCCTCCCAATTGTTCTATGTAGTTTTTTTTCTTTAGAATCCCTATATTACATTTAATTAGTGCATATTCCCTTTTCTTCTAATCCGTCATTCTATAGTTTCTAGGAATTTTCTTCTTCTTCTTCTTCTTCTTCTTCTTCTTCTTCTTCTTCTTCTTCTTCTAGTGCATCAACAATACTACTCCTACCACTACAACTACAGCTTCAATTCTGTATACTGTTACTACTACTCCTACTGTTTCTCTTTCTTTTGCAATTCATGATTCGTGTAAATCCCTGCCTTTATCATCTTTCTCTTTCTCCTCACATTTTACGATTGTTATCTCTATAAACGGTTTTACATATAATACTTGTCACTGTTGCAAGATTAACTTAAAGCCTTGAAAATGATTCATTAATTCGGTAGAAATTAAAACGATAAGAAAATTATATTCTTATACGCCTTTTTTTCTTCTTTATTTTCTTTGTTTGTTTTTTTTTTTTTGTTTTTTGCTTCTTTTTGTTTTTAGAATATCACAACTGAACGCTCAGAGATTCACCATCAATTTCTTATCGAAATAAACGGCTCAGCGGATTACGAATCGGGATCATTGATATAATGTTGATAATTTATAAAACAAAACAACATATTTGAAATTGAATTCTTTATCTAAGCTTTCGGGAAGGATGGGGAGCTTGAAACTTAATTGAAATGAAATAAGAATGTGTGTTTATATATATATATATATATATATATATATATATATATATATATATATATATATACATATCAACTTTAATATGTTTACGCATTTTCTATATTCTGAATAGGATTTTACAATATTATATAAATTTTCACTGATAAACACAGACATATATTTTTTTTAATTCAATTTTCACCCCAAACAAGGCACAGTTCCACTTTGAAGCAGGGGGCTACTATTAGGGAATTAATTAGCGGGGTCATTATGAAGGCAGATGAGTAGAAAGATGTTTGTTAACATTACACTTGAACTTCTGCATATCATTGCAGTTGGGAAAGCAGAATCCCGGAAGGGAGTTCTAAAGACCCACAGTTCTGGGGAAGAAACTATTTGAGTAAACGGCTTCCTTGCAGCTAGGGATCTCTACTGTAAAGGGATGAGACTTAGTAGCTTGTCGCGTTTGTCGGGGGTAGTTACATTGGGGAGGTACAAGTGTTTGAAGTTCGTCAGAGCATTCACCATTAAAGTATTTGTAGAACAGGCAGAGGGATGCAACATCTCGTCTATGGGACAGAGGCTGAAGCCTAGATGACAGTTCAGGACCTATCAGGTTGGCGACTCTCTTTTGAACCCTGTCCAGGAACGAGAGACAAGCAGCAGATGCACCAGCCCAGATATGACAACAGTACTCCATACATGGGCGAATGGTTGCCTTATAGAGGTATAGGATACTGTCAGGCGTAAGTAGTTTTCTAGCACGGTAGAGGGAGCCAGCCTTCCTTGGCAATGCTCTCAATGTATCTATTCCAGTTCATATTCCCTGTAAACGTTAGGCCGAGGAGTTTAAAAGAAGTACTTTCAGGCAATGTGTTCTTGGCCATTGCTATTAGTGTCCCCATTCCAGTACATATTGGAGGTCATCCTCTAGTGTTTCTGCCATTTCCTTGGATATGTGTTCATTTGTTTTCCCTTCATATCTGTTATAGAGAGTGGTGTCATCGGCAAATATACCCATCTCCGAAACAATTTTATCAGGAAGTTCATTTATGAATATCAGGAATGATAGAGGTCCAAGGATAGACCCCTGAGGTACTCCCGCATTTATGTCATATTCTTTGGATGTACGACCGTCGAGGACAACTTTGATTTTTCTATTACTTCAGAAGGATTTAATTACATTATGAATTCTTCCAGTGATTCCATATGATCTAATTTTCCTTAGAAGACCATCGTGCAATACCCTGTCAAAAGCCTTAGATATATCAAGGGCCACCGCTCTACCTTCCCCTGTTTTGTCCAATGAACGGTATATACGTTCAGAAACTACAGTTAAGATATCTGCTGTTGAACGGGCTTGCCTGAATCCATATTGTTTGTCAGTCAGGAGTTTAGCAGCTGTTAAGTGCTGGACTAGGGCTTGATTAACTAAGGACTCAAATATTTTGGCGAAAAGCGGGAGGAGGCTAATGGGGCGATAATTTAGTGGTTAAGTTCTTTCACCAGAATTCTTGAAGACTGGTACCACAGAGGCGGTTTTCCAGCAGTCGGGAAAACAAGATTCGTTAAGGCATTCATTGTAAAGTTTGGAGAGAACTGGAGCAACCTCGGCAGAGCATTTTTTTAATAGTACAGACGGGATGAGATCTGGTCCACATGCTTTTGAGGTGTCTAGGTTTTTTATAATAGCATGTACCTGAGAAGGGGTGATTTTCAAATCGTCTAGTGTGGCGTCTGTTCGCAGAGGAAAATCAGGGAGTGAGTGGTGTACCGAGTTCAGTGTGGAGTTTGAGGCAAACTGACTTGCAAGCAGTTTAGCCTTGTCAGTTGCCGTGCAAGCACCCTCATGATTGTTGGATAGTGGGGGAATAATTGACTGTCCATTATTTACTACGCTGTTGTAGATTTTCCAAAAATCTCGGGTTCCTTATTTCTGTGCTTCGATGCGTTTTCTGGTGGTTTCAGAGTAATCTGTCTTAGCTGTCTCTCTCACTCTTTTACAATTATTTCTAGCTTCTATAAACTTCTGTTTATTTGAGCTGGACTTATGTCGGTTGAATCGGCAAAACGCATGCTGCCTTTGACAAATGGCAGCTGCACAAGCAGAAGTAAACCATTGGGGAGAGTGGGGCTTGCTATAGTATTTCCGTGCGGGAACATGTGCTTCAATTGCAGTTCTGAACCATTCAGTGGTCTCATTTGCACGCTGTTCCGCTGGAAGAGTAAAGATATTTTGCAATGAGGCATCTCTGATGAGCTCCCTAATGGCTTCACAATCAGCCTTTTTGTAATACCTCGTTGTTTTGAGAAGTGGGTCTTCAGTTTTAGGGCGAGAATTTAGGCTGATTTCTACAATTATCACAGCGTGATCAGCATTCCCGAGTGGGCTGTGGGCATTTGTTGTACAGTCATTGGGAACCGTTGTAAGAAAGAGATCTAGAAGTGAGGCATGTTGATCGTGCTGGTCTGGGAAACGTGTCGGAACTGTAACCAACTGAGATAGGGAATGGGATATAGAGAAGCTATGTGTTGCGCTACCAGCTACGTCTGTGTGATTTGAGAATCCTAGCCAGTTACTGTGGTGGACATTGAAGTCACCAAATACATGTATTTGTGCGCTAGTATCGAGGGAGAGTGATATATCTATGCTGTCTGAGACTTTGTTTATTAGGGTACAGTCTTTGTTTGAGGGAGAGCGGTAAAGAAAATACAAGTAGCTAATATTGTGTTGCATATTTAGTCTGAAGCACATAAAGGCCTGGTCCTCTGATTCTATATATATATATAATTTATTCATATATATATATATATATATATATATATATATATATATATATATGCATATGTATATATATATATATATATATATAGACTGAAAATTGACAGAGTTATTGTGTAGGAAAATGTACATAGACAGACACACACACACACACACGTACACTTTTATATATATATATATATATATATATATATATATATATATAATTAGAATTTAACAACGTGGGATATAACTTACATATGAATAAATAACAGAGTTCTTATTTAGATACCTTAAAGTGTGATACCTGCTCGAACCAAGTATGCCGACCTGTTCCACAAATCCCAAAACCTCTACATGAAACATCTCTAGAAAAAAAACTCGAATAAACCTAGAACCCCATCTTCCAACGTAGACCGCTACTACCATGTCTCCTTCTTCAACATCAGGGGTCTACATTCCAACCTTCCAGAGGTTGAAACACAATTACAGAAAAAGAAACCGCACATGTTCTTTCTAAGCGAAACTGGAATAGGGCCGACCACTTTCCTAGATGAGTTCATAATTAACGGATACTCTAACTTAACATCAAAATCTGACCCCCAAGATCACCATGGGCATGGAATATGCGCCTATATTAAAGATGGCTTCCCATGTAGCAGGGATATCTCTAGAGAAGATCCTAATTTATCTTATATGTGCTTCCGGGTTGCACTTGCTTACACCACTGCATTTATATTTGCCCTCTATCGGCCCCATAACAGCGGAGTTACTATCTTTAAGAGCATATCTGAGAAAATAGACCACATCCTGTCTGCACATCCCTCGGCTAACATCCACATCTGTGGTGACTTCAACGTCCATAACGTGGAATGGCTGACCCACTCAAATAAGACGGACGATGAGGTGAGGTTCTGTCATGATTTTGCCATTGCTTATGACCTCACTCAGATTGTTCGCTAGCCCACCCGTGTGCCCGATACTACAGGTCAATATGCAAGCCTCCTAGAACTTTTTCTCTCAACTTCCCCTGAGCTTTGTTGATGTTCAGTTCTTTCTCCTCTGGGATCCTCTGACCACTCTGTCGTATCAGTTAAGATAAAAATGAAATGTAATAAGTCCCCAGACGTACCCCTCCACCGTACTGTATACCGATACTCCATGGCTGACTGGGATAGCTTCCGTACATTCATATCTGATCTACCTCTGCACTCCATGTTTAAAAAGGAGGTGTCCTCTATAGTATCAGACATGACCGAATGGTTAGTTGTAGGCATAGACCGAGTTATACCATCTAAAAAAATTCCAACAAAAACCTACCAGCCAGCCAGGGTTCTCCCCAGAATGTGCTGCTGCTATCGGCGCACAGAAATCACTTTTTCCATAGCTATCAACGTAATAGATGCACTGAGACTTAAGCTGCTTTCCGGAACACCAGCAACCACTGTAAAAAAGTAATAAAAAGTGCAAGAGAGCTATATGCCCAGTCTGTTAATCCAAAGTAGCTTATCAGCGGCTTGGTTCCCACCAATTTTGGCAAATAACAAATAGGATCCTGAACAGAAGTGTGCGTTCTATCCCAACCATTATTAATGGACCAGAGGTCATCTCGTCAGCATTAGACAAGGCCAAACTATTTGCCAAGCACTTTGCAGTTAATTCTACCCTATGCGACGAAGGCCATCAACTCCCTGTATTTCCTCCTATAACACAGAACACGCTAGGTAACATACAAATATCTGTGCATGAGGTCGCCAAGCTAATCAAGAACCTCAATTCCAGTAAAGCAACTGCCACTGACGGCATCCCAATTATAGTGTTAAAAAAGCTTCAGCCAGAACTTGCCCCCATACTTACAAAACTGTTTAAGCGTTGCTTTAAGGAGAAGTGCTTTCCAACACCCTGGAAAACCTCACCAGTATGCCCTGTATTTAAGAACTCAGGTGATAAATCATCTTCCTCTCAGTACAGACCAATAAGTCTCCTGCATGTCATGAGTAAGTTGCTGGAAACCATATTAAATAGAAAAATAGTCAACCACCTCAGCAGAAATAACCTTCTTAGTGACACGCAATATGGTTTCCGTTCTGCAAGATTTACCGCAGATGTGATAACAGTTATATCTCATAGGATTAGTGAATCTCTTTACAAAGGCTTCCTTTCTATGGTAATTGCTCTTGACATATCAAAGGCCTTCGACAAGGTACAGCATAAAGGCCTACTTCACAAGATTTCCAGCTACAGTATAACTGGAAATGTTCTCTCTATCATTAAATCATTTCTCTCTGATAGGTTCATAAGAGTAGTGGTTTATGGACAAAAATCAGAGGCCCACAGTATTCATGCTGGATTCCCTCAGGGTCCATCATGGGCCTAACTCTCTTCCTGATCTACATTAATGATCTCCTTAAACACATACTTAAATCATTCATTGACATCAATGCTGATGACACGACCATCTACGGCAACACATCAAAGGCTGTAAATGACAAAGCTCTCTCTGATTCTCTCTCCTCTTATCTCGAGCGGTGGTTCAGTGGGGGAAGACATGGCTGGTTACCTTCAATGCATCTAAAACCAAACTCCTATCTTTACACCATCAACGCTCTGGTCCCCATCTGGCATGAATTGTAATGGATGGCTCTCGTCTAGGAGAAGCCCAATGTTTTGACAAGCTTCTGGGCTTGATCTTTACTCCTGATCTGAAATGGAACACGTACATCAATTCTGTTTCCAAGGTCGCTGGAAAGATGGTGGGATCCTTCTACCGCTCCAGAAGATATCTCACTACTGATGCAATTCTCTATCTATATAAAAGCCAAGTACGTCCAAGGATGGAATACTGCTGCCATATCTGGGCAGAGTACAAAATAGACTTCGTGGCTTAGTGGGGATACCCTTTTCTCTTCCCTGCAACCTCTCTCCCACAGAAGAGACGTTGCAAGCCTATCTTTGTTATATCGTTATTTCCATGGCAGGTGCTCGTCTGAACTTCAATCTCTGGTCCCCCTCGCCAATCTTTTACGAAAAACACCCGTCTAGCTGAATCCACTGTCAAAAACTTTCCCCACTCTTTATCTATGCCTAAATCAAAACGTAGATTCCATTAACAAAGCTTCTTTCTTAGAACTGCACGCCTGTGGAACTCTGTTCCGTCTGCCTGCTTCCCACCTGACTACAACCTGGATGTCTTCAAGTCCAACGTAAATAAATTCCTGATGAACCGTCCCCTTAATAGACACTTTATTACATCTCCACACTTACGTACTGTACTTACAATAACCCTTATTTCTGAGTGGCTTCCAGGCCTTGGTAAGTGGAGACCACTATGTAAAAAAAAAAAAATACTAAAGCTATTAATATTTTTCTACTGATACCACATTAATTGGAATAGAAGTATTTACTCATTTTTCAGAAAGTTTTATGTTATTGGTAACACCTTGTGTACAATTGCTTTAGCATCCGGTGCTGGCATATACTTATATACATCAATTAGAATTTTACACAACTTCTGCTTCATCAGCGCATAGAAATTTTTTGAAAAGTTTCACAGCCCAGTAATAGGACCTTGTGTTTTTTTTATTGACAAAATATATATAAAGTATGAATCAAACTTTTTTTTTTACAAGGTCTATGCCAACAAAGATGGTTGCCGACACATGAAGAATACTGCGGTAATCTTTGACAGACCTTGTGAAATGTAAATGTTTCAGATGAAAAAGGTGCATTTTAACTACTTTTTTTTATTCAATTTTCACCCCAAACAAGGCACAGTTCCACTTTGAAGCAGGGGGCTACTATTAGGGAATTAATTAGCGGGGTCATTAAGAGGGGAGAAGAGTAGAAAGATGTTTGTTTACATTACACTTGAACTTCTGCATATCATTGCAATTGGGAAAGCAGAATCCCGGAAGGGAGTTCCAAAGACCCGCAGTTCTGGGGAAGAAACTATTGGAGTAAAAGGCTTTCTTGCACCTAGGGATCTCTACTGTAAAGGGATGAGACTTAGTAGCTTGTTGGGTTTGTCGGGGGTAGTTACGTCGGGGAGGTACAAGTGTTTGAAGTTCGTCAGAGCATTCACCATTAAAGTATTTGTAGAACAGGCAGAGGGATGCAACATCTCATCGATGGGACAGAGCTTGAAGCCTAGATGACAGTTCAGGACCTATCAGGTTGGCGACTCTTTTTTGAACCCTGTCCAGGAGCGAGAGACAAGCAGCAGATGCACCAGCCCAGATGTGACAACAGTACTCCATACATGGGCGAATGGTTGCCTTATGGATGTATAGGATACTGACATGCGTAAGTAGTTTTCTAGCACGGTAGAGGGAGCCAACCTTCCTTGCAGCAGCCTTGGCAATGCTCTCAATGTATCTATTCCAGTTCATATTCCCTGTAAACGTTAGGCCGAGGAGTTTAAAAGAAGTACTTTCAGGCAATGTGTTCTTGGCCATTGCTATTGGTGGTAGAGAAGGTTTCTTGTAGTTATTGAAGGAAACAAGCTTAGTCTTAGCAGCATTGAATGTGACTAACAATTTTTGTCCCCATTCCACTACGGTTGGACGTCGTCCTCTAGTGTTTCTTCCATTTCCTTGGATATGTGTTCATTTGTTTTCCCCTCATATCTGTTATAGGGAGTTGTGTCATCGGCAAATATACCCATCTCCGAAACAATATTATCAGGGAGGTCGTTTATGAATATCAGGAATGATAGAGGTCCAAGGATAGACCCCTGAGGTACTCCCGCATTTGTCATATTGTTTGGATGTATGTCCGTCGAGGAAAACTTTGATTTTTCTATTACTTAAGAAGGATTTAATTACATTATGAATTCTTCCAGTGATTCCATATGATCTAATTTTCCTTAGAAGACCATCGTGCCATACCCTGTCAAAAGCCTTAGATATATCAAGGGCCACCGCTCTACCCTCCACTGTTTTATCCAATGAACGGTATATACGTTCAGAAATTACAGTTAAGATATCTGCTGTTGAACGGGCTTGCCTGAATCCATATTGTTTGTCAGTCAGGAGTTTAGCAGCTGTTAGGTGCTGGACTAGGGCTTGATTAACTAAGGACTCAAATATTTTGGCGAAAAGCGGGAGGAGGCTAATGGGGCGATAATTTAGTGGTTAAGTTCTTTCACCAGAATTCTTGAAGACTGGTACCACAGAGGCGGTTTTCCAGCAGTCGGGAAAACAAGATTCGTTAAGGCATTTATTGTAAAGTTTGGACAGAACTGGAGCAACCTCGGCAGAGCATTTTTTTAATAGCACAGACGGGATGAGATCTGGTCCACATGCTTTTGAGGTGTCTAGGTTTTTTATAATAGCAGGTACCTGAGAAGGGGTGATTTTCAAATCGTCAAGTGTGGCGTCTGTTCGCAGAGGAAAATCAGGGAGTGAGTGGTGTACCGAGTTCAGTGTGGAGTTTGAGGCAAACCGACTGGCAAGCAGTTTAGCCTTGTCAGTTGCCGTGCAAGCAACCTCATGATTGTCTGTTAGTGGGGGGAATAATTGACTGTCAAATATTAACTACGGTGTTGTAGATTTTCCAAAAATCCCGGGTTCCTAATTTCTGTGCTTCGATGCGCTTTCTGGTGGTTTCAGAGTAATCTGTCTTAGCTGTGTCTATCACTCTCTTACAATTATGTCTAGCTTCTATAAACTTCTGTTTATTTGAGCTGGACTTATGTCGGTTGAATCGGCAAAACGCATGCTGCCTTTGACAAATGGCAGCTGCACAAGCAGAAGTAAACCATTGGGGAGAGTGGGGCTTGCTATAGTATTTCCGTGCGGGAACATGTGCTTCAATAGCAGTTTTGAACCATTCAGTTGTCTAATTTGCACACTGTTCCGCTGGAAGAGTAAAGATATTTTGCCATTGGGCATCTCTGATGAGCTCCCTGATGGCTTCACAATCAGCCTTTTTGTAATACCTCGTTGTTTTGAGAAGTGGGTCTTCAGTTTTAGGGCGAGAATTTAGGCTGATTTCTACCATTATCACAACGTGATCAGCATTCCCGAGTGGGCTGTGGGCATTTGTTGTACAGTCCTTGGGAACCGTTGTCAGAAAGAGATCTAGAAGTGAGGCATGTTGACCGTGCTGGTCTGGGAAACGTGTCGGAAATGTAACCAACTGAGACAGGGAATGAGATATAAAGAAGCTATGAGTTGCGCTACCAGCTACGTCTGTGTGATTTGAGAATCCTAGCCAGTTACTGTGGTGGACATTGAAGTCACCAAATACATGTATTTGTGCGCTAGTATCGAGGGAGAGTGATATATCTATGCTGTCTGAGACTTTGTTTATTAGGGTACAGTCTTGGTTTGAAGGAGAGCGGTAGAGAAAATACAAGTAGCTAATATTGTGGTGCATATTTAGTCTGAAGCACATAAAGGCCTGACCCTCTGATTCTAACATTGATTGCAGGATAGCCAAGACTAGTGCTACCTTTGAATGTCTCAGAACCACTGTGTGGGAGCATAGAGGAATTCGGCTGCAGAACAAATCTGTGATTGTTACAATCCTCATGTATGCTTATGAATCTTGAACTGTATATGCCAGGCATGCCAACAAACTGAACCATTTCAATATGACCTGCCTCCATATATTGTTAAAATTCAAGAGGGATGACAAGATACCAGACACAGAGGTTCTAGTCTGGTAAAACCTTCTGTCAGTACACACTACGTTAGCATAGTGCCAGGTTCATTGGGCAGAAATATATGCTACATGCCTGATTCAAGTGCTCCCAAAACAGTTCCTTTACGGTGAACTGTCTAAAGGAAAAAGACCGTGGAAATAGTTCAAAGACAATCTGACTGTCTCCCTCAAACAGGTCGATTTGTATTCTAACTCCTGGAAAAAACTGTGGTTAGAAGCAAGAAAGAGTAGTCTTACCGTGGGTGCTCAGCGAGTGAGTACAGGCGAAGAAAAGGAAGAACAAACATGGCGGCCAGCATTTTTATTTCGTCCGTTCTCGCATAATCTTGTGTGTGCGTGAAGATGGGACCTATAAAACGATGTTCATTTCTGGGTGCTGCGAGATGATTCCCGGCCAGCCAAGAGAGAAGAGACAGAGGACTGTAGCGATAATCTTTCTTGAACATTCCGTTTGTGTATTTTAGGTGACCCCCCCCCCATTGTACGTCAAGCTATTTCGGCGATGGCCAACGCAGGTTTAAGCAATGTGATTAAGCCTTTTAATGGCGACGGTGATGTGGTGGCGTGGCTTAAAAAAGTGGACCTTGTAGCAAGGATTCAGAAGCTGGATGATGTGGCCGCAGTAATACCACTGTTTCTGGAAGGGGGCGCACTGGCCCTCTATTTGGAGCTCAGCGAGCGGGAACAGGGTGATGCAGACGCCATCAAGGGTCGACTGATCGAAGCTTTCGCAGAGGGGCCTTTCGAGGCCTTTAATAAGTTGAAAGAGAAGAGGTGGACTGGTGAATCTGTGGATGTCTATGCGAATGAGATCAGGAGATTGGTTGAGTTGTCGGGCATCAGAGGACATGCCACGAGTCACGTAGTCAAGATGACTTTTATTACCGGCTTCCCGGAAGAAATATCGAAAAGGTTGCAGCAGGTACCGGGGGTGGAGACGCTGGATGTGAGTGAGCTGCTTAGAACTGCGAAAATTTTAGTGAGCACCCAGCCCACGGAGCCTGGAGGAACGACAGCAACGGTACAGCAGGATGTGGGCATTAATCTGCCAAACCCGGGGATCGCATGTTTCGAATGCGGGGGACCACACATGAGAAGAGACTGCAGGAAGTTCTTGCAACGGACAGTGTGTTACAAATGCAATCGAAGAGGCCATTTAGCGGTAAAATGCACAAGTTCGGGAAACTGGCGAGGGGAGGCCGACGCGCCAGCGGCCGCCCCGATTCGAGAATAGAGGCGCACCTGCAGCAGATGCCCAAACAGAAGATTGCGGTGGAAGGACGGGAAATTATGGCCCTGATTGACACTGGCTGCACCACTACCATGGTGCACACTACCCTGGTCGGAAGATGGAAAGGGAAGGGAGAAGTAGTGGCATTCGATGGGTCGCGAGTGAAGTGTCGAGGGAAGAAGACCGTCACTATTGATATTGCTGAACGTCGGATGAGGGTCCATGCAATTGTCACTGATCACCTGGTGCCTGGTGTCCAAGCCATCATTGGAATGGATGTTATATGCCGCCTTGGAGGTGTTACCATCACATGTGACAATGTGAGGTTCGGACTAGCTGAGTGCGCGGTGACGGAGAACGCTCCCAGAGGGATCAACAAGGCCGGGGAGGAAAGAAAATTGTCGATCAAAGATCAGGACTTCCGAGCCGAATTCGACGGAGAGCGGTGGACGGTGGAGTGGGCATGGAAACATCAAGCGCCATCGCTGACAAACAGGGTGGCGTGCTACACAAATTCGCTTAGAGGAGGGGCGAGAAAGGAGTTTGAGCAGGAAGTCGACCGATGGATTGAGGAAGGGATACTGATGCCTTGGACGGATGATGTGGAGTCGGCCATTTTGCCGTTGATGGCCGTTCTGCAAACAACTAAAGGGAAAGTAAGACCGGTCCTGGATTTCCGAGAGCTGAACGGCCATGTTAAGTGCCATACGGGAGGCGACACCGTAGATGTGTGCAGTGAGACCATTAGGGAATGGAGGCAGATGAATGGCGCATCTACATTGGTAGATCTAAAATCTGCCTATTTTCAACTCCATGTTGCCAAGAAGCGCTGGAAATATCAGTTAGTCAAGTACAAAGGCAAAACCTACTGCCTTACGCGAGTAGGGTTCGGGTTAAATTCGGCACCCAAGATTATGTCAACTATCCTCAGGAAGATTCTGGAGACAATGGGAAAGGGAGATGGGGTAGTGAGCTCATACATAGACGACATTCTGGTGAATGAAACTGTGGTAACTGCCAAGGAGGTGGTAGCTCATTTGAAGAAGTTCGGGTTGGTCGCCAAAGAGCCGGAAAAATTAGACGGAGGGGCTGCTTTGGGCCTAAAACTGAAACGAGCTGCGTCAGGCGGCCTAGAGTTTCGCAGGGGAAACGAAATCCCACAACTGAAGCAGGAGCTCAACAGACGTGAACTTTTTTCCATATGCGGAAAGTTGATCGGACATTACCCCATTGCTAGCTGGCTTAGACCAGCATGCAGCTACATAAAGAGACACGCCGAAGGACAAGGATGGAATGATAAGGTGGGAGAAAGAACGGTCGCCATGATGGAAGAGCTCCTGAAAGAAGCAGAACGGCAAGACCCAGTCCGGGGAACCTGGAACATACCGCGAACATTGGATGGAGTCGTGTGGTGCGATGCGAGCAGCATTGCAACAAGGGTCGTTTTGGAAATTGGAGGAGTAGTTGCAGAAGATGCAGCCTGGTTGAGGAAAAAGAATGACGTCAGCCACATCAATGTGGCGGAATTAGACGCGACAATAAAAGGAGTTAATCTGGCCTTGAAATGGGGACTACGTGACATCTGCATCAAAACAGACTCCGCCACGGTGTTTGCTTGGCTAAAGTCTCTCATTTCAAGCGAAAAAAGGATAAAAACGAGAGGAGCTGCTGAGATGTTAGTGAAGCGCAGGCTTGGGGTGCTGGCTGAGCTGATGCAAGAGTTTTGTTTGAAGCTTCGCGTAGACATGGTTGCTTCTGAAAAGAACCGAGCAGATGCTCTCACGAGAGTGAAGAAGAGTTGGCTGTTGCCAAAGAAAGATGTTGTTGCTGCATCGGATCTAGATGATGTTGGTGTGCGAGAACTGCACAATTTGCACCATATGGGGGTAGAGAGGACTTGGTACTTAGTGAAAAAAGTCGACCCAAGGATCACCAAAGAGCAGGGGAGGCAAGTGGTCAGGACATGCGACAGATGTCAGTCGATTGATCCTGCTCCAAGCACGAATGAAGCTGGCCAATTGGAGGTGAGTGGGACCTGGGAGAGACTGGCATGCGATGTCACCCATTACAGGGGTGGACTTTACCTTACCATGATTGACTGTGGGCCCGGGCGATTTGCTCTATGGAAGAAGCTACGTGGAGGAACAGGCAATGAAATAGCGGCAATCTTTGATGAGGTGTTTTTAAAGCGAGGCCCCGTGGAAGAGTTGTTAACCGACAACAGGACTGCGTTCAAGTCAGTAGCAGTGACAGAAGTACTGAAGAAATGGAAGATCCAACAATTTTTCAGAGCTGCCTACAGACCTAGTGGCAACGGGATCGTAGAGAGAAACCACCGCACCATAAAGGCAGTTGCGGAAAGAGGAGGCACCTCACCTGAGCAAGCCGTCTTCTGGTATAACATGTCGCCTAAACTGGGACAAGTACCACAGACGGTCCCGCAACTGTCAATGTTTGCATATTCCTGGAGGCATCCCAGGGTGGAGCCGGCAAGCCGAGAAGTAGAGGCCACAGGGACAATTAAACTCGGGGACGAGGTATGGGTGAAGCCAGCGGGGGCGCGCTGCACCACACAATGGAGTAGGGGTCGCGTAACTGGGAGGAACACTAGTAACAACATTGTTGTGGGAGGAGTCCCGAGGCACATTCTTGACGTCAGACCAGTTGAGGGCGAAGCAGTGGAGGGGAGTGTGCAGCCACAGGAGGAGGACGAGACACCTCAGAGGCCAAGTAGAGAGAGGCGACCGCCACAGTGGATGAGAGACTATGAAATGTGATCTTGAGATCAGGGAGGCATGTGGTTAGAAGCAAGAAAGAGAAGTCTTACCGTGGGTGCTCAGCGAGTGAGTACAGGCGAAGAAAAGGAAGAACAAACATGGCGGCCAGCATTTTCATTTCGTCCGTTCTCGCATAATCTCGTGTGTGCGTGAAGATGGAACCTATAAAACGATGTTCATTTCTGGGTGCTGCGAGATGATTCCCGGCCAACCAAGAGAGAAGAGACAGAGGACTGTAGCGATAATCTTTCTTGAACATTCCGTTTGTGTATTTGAGGTGAACCCCCCCCCATTGTACGTCAAAAACTAACCGACATGGCAGATGTTTCTGGCGTGCCACAACTCACAAAGTTGCTACAATTGCTGAATCTGGATGCAATGAAAAACGCAAGAGAAAATATGACATTAAAAAAGATCGAGCATTTAAAATCCCAGATACAAAATTATCCCACAGGTGTCCAACATGTGGGAAATACTTCACAGTTCGAATCTGTCTAACAAGCCATCTTCGAACCCACAGAACAATTACATGGTCATCTTTGCAAGCGATGGACAAACATCATCTCTGACAAAAATTAGGAAAATTGTCTGCGTGAGTATGCACGTGTGTGCGTGTATATATATATATATATATATATATATATATATATATATATATATATATATATATAATGTTCAAATAACAACATAGTTGTGAATTGGAACAAATACATTGAGGATATTGCTAAGGCTGCTGCAAAGGATGTGGGCTACTGTGCTAGAAAATTACTCACAGACCACATCTTTAATAAGCCGGAATTTTCCCAGGCATGGAGTATTGTTGCTACATCTAGGCTGGCGCGTCCATTGCTAATCTCTCACTCTTAGACAAAATGCAAAAAAGTCTCAAATCTATTAAGTTCCTTACTATCAGCCAGACTCCAGCCTTTGTATCTTCGTTGCGATGTTGCATCCCTGTCCCTATTTTACAATTACTGAAATGTAATGTGCTCTGATGAATTCATAGCACTTGTGTTCCCTCAACATGCATATTCTGATTAATCTGACAAGTAGCTAAACCAAGCCCTTTACTGTTGAGATCTCATAAGCCTGAAAAAACTTCTAATAGTTTCTTCCAATCTTATCCTACATCAAAGAAATAGGACTCTTCCAAAAAATATACCCCCCAGAAAACCCTTATGTTCTACAAAAATAACCCACCTTTTCCCACTTTTCCTTCTTCCCATTTCCTCTTTCTCCTTCTATCTCCCCCACTTTCTGATTAGTTTTCTATCTTTAAATGTACGAGAGATCAATTCTTTAACCCTTTTCCATCTCCTATTGCAAAACCCATTCATGTTTTACAGGGCAGAGAACAAAAACGACAAAATCCACTATAAAATAACTAAACCAAAAGCTACAAACTAGCGATTGAAGATACAAGGAGCTTGAAGAATAAAAACCTCCTATAAAATAACTGGATGCATTATGAATTCTATTTCCAAAATAATTGGATTCGGCATTAAATAACCTGATATAATAGTCTCTTCCCGCAGACTGTTATTCATCGAACTACTGTTCTCATCTTGAGTGTGATTTTCACAACGTTTCTGTCTATCTAGCATCTGATCTTCATCAGATGTATCTTGTCAACCTCTGGAATTTTTAACGGAACCCTTTATTTATTTCACGGAAATAGCATGCTCTTGTTCCATCAGCCATAATTGGATAGAGTTTTTAAGTAATTCGTAATTGTATTTTTTTCCTCACACTGAGGATTGAACCATCAACCTTCAGGAGAATATCACATTTTACAATTGATTTTTTTTTCGAGTACTCTAACCACTGCGCCACAGATCCTTGGAATTCCATTCAAATTCCGAAGTTTGACAGAAACATTCCGGAATTCGACAAGATGCACCTGAAGAAGGTCGGAAGTTGCATCGACCGAAACGTTGTGAAAATCACACTCAAGATGGAAACAGTAGGCCGATGAATTCAAATAATATGAATAATCAATCTTCATCTCAAAAATTCAGAAAAGTTAAAATTTAATGTAAAACAGACATTTCACTGCTCAAGTCCCCCGTTAGACATAATATACCTTGTTTGGGATGAAAAAGTTAATGTATCCTCCTATATAGGTTTGCAACGATTAATACGAAACTGAACTGATACTCCTTGTTATGCATAACCCTAACCCTGACTCTTAAATGAAAGCTGAAGTTTACTTAAGTGAACACTTCATCAAATCTCCTCACTAACGTAATGTACTTGCAATAACCCTTATCCCTGAGTGGCTTCCGGGCCTTGATAAGTGGTGATCTCTGTGTAAAAAAAAAGTTATCTTCCTTCAATAGTAGAAACACACTTAATACTTACAACTTCTATTTATTCGCATCTACTGAAAACTTGTCCATATATCTATTTAATTATACATACGGAATATGCCATAATTCAACATTTACCTCCAGTTTTTCCTGTATTGTATTGCACTTACATCTTAACCCTCTGTCATCTAAAATATACAGAAATTGGGCACAACAATTCTTAGTTCAATCCTTAATAACTACTCATACTTTAATGCTATCCTATACCTAAGCTAACATATAACGTTATACTACACTTAAGCTAACATATAACGCTATCCTATACCTAAGCTAACATATAATGCTATCCTATACCTTAGCTAACATACAATGTTATCCTATACCTAACATATAATGATATCCTATACCTAAGCTAACATATAACGTTATCCTATACCTAACATATAATGATATCCTATACCTAAGCTAACATATAACGTTATCCTATACCTAAGCTAACATATAATGCTATCCTATAACTAAGCTAAAATATACCACTATCCTATACCTAACATATAATGCTATCCTATACCTAAGCTAACATATAACGTTATCCTATACGTAAGCCAACATATAATGCTATCCTATATCTAAGCTAACATATAACGCTATCCTATACCTAAGCTAACATATAACGTTATCCTACACTTTAGCTAACATATAACGCTATCCTATACCTAACCTAACATATAACGCTATCCTATACCTAAGGTAACATATAATGCTATTCTATACCTTAGATAACATACAATGTTATCCTATACCTAACATATAATGCTATCCTATACCTAAGCTAACATATAACGTTATCCTATACCTAACATATAATGATATCCTATACCTAAGCTAACATATAACGTTATCCTATACCTAAGCTAACATATAATGCTATCCTATACCTAAGCTAACATATACCGCTATCCTATACCTAACATATAACGTTATCCTATACCTAAGCTAACATATAACGTTATCCCATACGTAAGCCAACATATAATGTTATCCTATATCTAAGCTAACATATAACGTTATCCTATACCTAACATATAATGCTATCCTATACCTAAGCTAACATATAACGCTATCCTATACATAAGCTAACATATAACGTTATCCTACACCTAATCTACCATATAACGCTATCCTATACCTACGCTAACATATAACGTTATCCTACACCTAAGCTAACATATAACGCTATCCTATACCTTTGCTAGCATATAATGTTATCCTATACCTAACATATAATGCTATCCTATACCTAAGCTAACATATAACGTTATCCTATACCTAAGCTAACATATAATGCTATCCTATACCTAAGCTAACATATACCGCTATCCTATACCTAACATATAATGCTATCCTATACCTAAGCTAACATATAACGTTATCCTATACCTAACATATAATGCTATCCTAGACCTAAGCTAACATATAACGCTATCCTATACCTAAGCTAACATATAATGATATCCTATACCTAAGCTAACACATAACGTTATCCTATACTTAAGCTAACATATAACGTTATCCTATACCTAAGCTAACATATAACGTTATCCTATACCTAAGCTAACATATAAATAAAATAAAAAATGAAAAAAAAATCTAATCTTAAACCACATTAATCTTCTTTCTAACAAGCCTGCTTACAAACAGTTGCTTCCACTGCATGAGCTTTACTTACTCCCTTTTTCCAGTAACAATGAAACAGCAATGTCCCTAAATCACTTGGAGGGGTGTAACTATTCAGTAGATATATAACTTCTACTAACTAACCCAGTAATATTAACTAAACACGTGGGGTCGCAGAAATACCTGGATTAAGACACAGGCATGGAGCAAACCCTCTCAGTGCTGATGGACTCAGTAGATCTTCCCAGATAATCCGTCTAGGAGAATGAAAACTCTGAAACTAAACCTAAGGGGAGGGAGGGCTCTCCAGTCTTGAATGGCAACCTTCCTAGAGCTGGTAACTGAAACAAATTACCGGTTTGCAAACCTAAAATGCTTAAGGAGTAGATAGGGTATGTCTATCGCCCGGCTTCCATACTCCTTCTTTGCCTATTAGTCAGGCACAGAGACGCTATCACAGTGATTCGGCAGAAACACTCAGTGGTAGATCTTGTTTCTTGTCTAGGACAATGAACGCCGTTTTTCTCACTCCCAACACATCCCATCCCTCAAAACTGGTCACTTGGGAGTGCTTGAGTGCCACATATGCCTGTGCAATTAGATTGGGTTGACCTTCGTCAGATGGGTTGAGGGTACTGGATTGACAGTTCCTGGCTGCTGTTTCTGACTGGTAGTACAGATGCCCTAACTCTTTGGTAGCGCTTAGAGCGGCTGCTCCATCAAAAGTTGTATAATATCGGGATGTTTGTAGGGCTATGTCGCGTATGGAAAGGGACCATGCACTCATCAACAGTAGGCTTTCCTGGGGCCAAAATCCTAGTTAATGAAAGGGCAGCTGATGGTCTACTGTGATGCTTGTGTGATATTCTGCATAACCTCTTGTTCAGCTCCCCTTTACCTAAACTAAAACTCTAAAAAACACAATGATGATAGTACAATCAAAAGTTAAGCTTAAACCAGGCTTAGGGTCAAACAAATCCAACTTGTCTCCTCCCTTGAGGCTTGCATTCAGGAACATCCGTGGGCTTAAAACTAATTTCGCTGATGTTGAAGCATTTCAAATACCCCGGAAATCTTAGCACTAAGTGATACTAACCTACACCTCTCCAACGCCTCTAACTACTTTAACATGCCTGGATATATCTCACTCTGCCTGGATATCTCCTACTCTGAAAGACATATGCAGACATTCAAAACACCCTCCCCTTGACTAGAGAAACAAACCTAGAATCGGACGATCAATCCTTTATGTACTTTAGATTAAATGTGCAACACAACATTAGCTAATTTTATTTTCTCTACCGCTCCCCCTTGACCCAGGACTGCGCCATAATAAATAAAGTCTCTGGCAGCAATTGCTCGATTCCATCTCATTCTTTATCATGAAAAAGTGTATATGAACGGTTTTTTTCCGGTTTTTAAATTTTCTGGGGATATTCTTTAGTATCTGATGCTAAATTGTGCATTATGCTTATCTCAGCCATTTCTATCGCAAGCGTTTTCGATTACGTGATTGTCATCAAGAGTAGTATTTTTAGTGAAGAGGTTTTGTTCATCTTTTTTTTTTCTATTTTCATTGGCAGAAGGAAAAGGATAAAGAATTTAATCAAAACTTCTTGTGCTTAATAACCACATATATAACTTTCAAAGTATTTAAATTCAAATAAAATAAATCAAATAATCAGCTAGCTATATAATATTCATTTATTGAAACTTTACAGGTGGTCAGTAGGTTGTCAGTTTACTGTTAAGCTACAGCTTAAAACTACCCTGCTCATCGTCTGCACATAGCCCTATCTCCAAGAAAATTTTATCGGGGAAGTCATTTATGAATATCAGGAATAATAAATGTCCATAGATTGACTTCTGTGTCATATTAGCACTAATATTGTGTTGTTTTGATTTAAGACTATCGATGACAACCTGCATTTATCTCTTATTTTAGAAAGATTTGATTATGCTAAGAATACGTTCAGCAATACCATATGATTTGATTTTCATGGGAAGACCATCGTGCCAAACTCTGTCAAAATGTCTTAGATATGGCTAGGGCTATTGACCTAGCTTCTCCTGTCTACTCCAGTGCTTTGAACATACGTCCAGAGATTAAAGTAAGGATATCTGCAGTAGAACGGGCTTGTTTAAATCCATACTGTCGGTCGTATAAACGTTTATTGCCTGTGAAGTGGCGAAATAGTGCTTAATTGATAAAACACTAAAAGATTTTGACGAAAAGAAGGAGGCTAATGGGACGATAATTGACTGGGTTAGTTCTTTCGCTAGACTTGTTGTACAGTGATACCATAAAAACAATTTTCCAGCAGTAGAAACATTTTGTATTCATAAAAGTCACCCAATAAAAATGAATAAATTAAACAAACTTTTATACTTCTCGTATAAATTATTTGTACATACTTACACACACACACACACACTCACATATATATATATACACTCACACACTCATATATATATATAGTCTTTGAAGTTTTTTAACATTTGAAACTACACAAAAAATTACTTTTTATCATTCGTTAAAAAAAAAAAAAAAAAACACTTAGTCAGTAAGTCATTTAATCACCTGCAATCACTGCATCAACTCTCTCGAATTTACTATAATACCAATTTTTTTTTATTTTTCAATAATTATATATATAAGTCATGACTGTCTGTTCTACGTATCGTATATGTTGGATTTGTTTTTATTTATTCATGTTTAAATTAATTTAATTTAATCCATCATAACGATCATTAACTGCGGTTGATGGCTGTTCATATTAGCAGCAACGGGAACAGAAGATATTATTCTTAACGGCACTCACTCCAGCTATGTTGCTGGAATGTGAACACACTTATTGACAATGGTAAAAGACTAAAGACTGATATTTTGGTTAAGGAATTGCAAAGATACAATGTAGACATTGCTGCATTCACTGAGATGCGTTTCGCTGGTGAGGATTAACTGGTTGAGTGTGAGTCAGGCTACACAATCTTCTGGTCTGGTAGATCTGAAGAGGAGAGGCGTGAGGCGGTTTGGACTTTGCAGTTAACAACTCCTTAATTGATAAGATCAAGCAGCCAGTTGGAATAAATGAGCGTACAATGAAATTGAGAATGGCTGGTCGTTACATGAATGTTCTTTCTGTCTATCCGTAGAGTGTTTTTATTTTTCATGCTCATAGAACATGAGCTTTAAAATTCCACTCTAAAATAACTTTCAAATTTTTAATATAATTAAAAATTAAAATATTAAAAAATTAAATCCGCTTTAGCAGACAGGCCATCCAAATATTAAATATATCAATTTATATGCTTATTAATAAAAAGATCCACCGGGCCTATTAAAAAACTTCTTTTACCGGACCCATTATACAACAAAGGAAAATTACTCCAGGAAAATTCCAAACTCGGATCATTACTTTGTGATGTGGATTACCCAAAATACAGTTTGGATCATTTTACCACACTGCTTCACTTCGGACATGCACTTCGGAATTAACCGTGCAATTTGGATGTAAACTTTTATATCTTTTTCTTTAACTTACTCTATGACTTTTAATTACTCATTCAATTATCAATTATGATTTTCCGTGTCTCACTGACTTTAGCAAATAAGGTGTATACCATTGTAGGTATTTGCTACTATTTTCTCCTCTGAAGAGATGGTAGACATCGAAACCCTATCGGATAAGGAGTTAAAATATATCTAATGTATTCTTTGTCTTACATAGAATAATAAAATTCTTTGATATGAAACTCAAGCATTTCACATCATAAATTTTTAAATCCATTAAATCACTAACATTTCATTTTTTTTTCTTAATTACATTTTCACCCCAAACAAGGCACATTGCCACTTTGGTGTAGGGGGCTACTATCAGGGGAAACAACTACTGGGGTACTATGTAGGGACTTGGGCAGCAAGATGTTGGTTCACGTTGCACTTGAACTTATGCATGTCAGTACAGTTGGGGAAGCAGTGACCTGGAATGGAATTCCTAAGTCTAGCGGTTCTGGGGAAGAAACTACCGGAGTAGAAAGATCTTTTACATCTAGGGATCTCTACAGTGTGGGGGTGGGATTTTGCAGCTTGTCGGGTCTTTCGAGGGTGTTCACGCCGTGGGGGCACAAGTGCTTGCAGTTCATCAGAGCATTCACCATTAAACTACTTGTAGAACAGGCAGAGGGATGCAACGTTTCGTCGATGGGACAGAGGCTGAAGCTTAGATGCCAGTTTAGGGCCTATCAGATTTGCGACTCTCTTTTGAACCCTGTCAAGGAGCGAGAGACTAGTAGCCGATGCACCAGCCCAAATATGACAGCAATACTCCATACATGGGCGAATGGTGGCCTTACAGAGGTACAGGATACTTTCGGGTGTTAGTAGTTTTCTAGCACGGTAGAGAGAGCCCACCTTCCTTGCAGCGGCCCTGGTAATGCCCTCGATGTAATTGTTCCAACTCATGTTTCCTGTGAACGTTAGGCCAAGGAGCTTGAAAGACGTACTCTCAGATAAAGAGTCGTTGGCCATTGCTATAGGTGGTAGAGAAGGTTTCTAGTAATTATTGAATTAAACTAGTTTAGTCTTATATATGTGTGTGTATGTGTGTATGTGTGTGTGATTGTGTTGTGTGTATAGGGGAGGGAATATAATTCTCCCTATCTTGGGTTGAGCATATTGGGAAGTGATATACAAATAACCATTAGCGTATGAAGCGATGCTCTTTGGACAATTTCAAAATATTGTTAATTCACTCCAGCAGCCGAATAGCACAACGGTTCGAAGCTCCGACTGTCATATGGGCGGTCGGGTTTCGATACTGGCTTGAGGTGTTGCTTGTCTAGCCGCACTGATGAGCTTTGAAACAACGAAACAGTACTATATGTGGATGACTATAATGCTCCTTATCTTGGGTTGAGCATATTGGGAAGTGATATACAAATAACCATTAGCGTATAAGCGATGCTCTTTCCGTAAACAAATTGAGCTTAGGTATTTGGACAATGTCAAAACATTGTTAATTCACTGCCCGCATGGCAGCAGCCGAATAGTGCAACGGTTCGAAGCTCCGACTGTCATATGGGCGGTCAGGTTTCGATCCTGGCTTGAGGTAGTTGCTCGTCAAGTCACACTGATGAGCTGTGAAACAGTGGAACAGTACTGTACACACACACATACATACACACACACACACACACACAAATATAAGTTTAGAATTCAGGTTTCGTCAAAGCATATGTGGCGATCATAACAACAATGTGTATTTTCGTCCTTGTATTTCTGGAGCACTTTTTTAATTTCTTTTTTTTTTTTTTGTAATTGTATACATGGATGTGCCTATGTGTATATCTGTGTGCTTATTGGTCTTGTTTGAAAACCTTTTCGTTAAGATCTATAAGAAAAGCATTAATTGGCAACTGTGCCAAATTGCTTCGACATTCTTTACCTGCGATAATTATAAAGTTGGTATTTTGTTAAAACTGCTTATTTGTAACATGTGTCACGATGGGAATATTTGGCCGTAGGGTTAATTTCACCGCAGGGAAACAGTCCTCATTTTTTTTCTCCCATCTAAGAATGTCGGTGTGGATGGGATGAATCAAATGAGGAGTTTCACACGCCCTTTTGGCAAGCACGCAGGCCAAAGAGAGCAGATATCATTATACACCGGAGAACCGGCTGACTGGCAAAAGAGATTATAATTAAAGAAACCAGTAATTAACTACAATTGCTAACATGTCACTTTCGACGACCCCTTTTTTCGAAGAATACCACCAGTATAAATTCAGTTATTCATTGAAAAAGACATACGTTTTTTTTTTTATATATTTGTATATCTATCAATCCCTGTCTATCTATATATCTATATAATTATGAAACTATGAATCTTGCCTGCTTGCATCTTTTCTTCGGCGATCGGGTGATTCCAACATTTAAAAAATGGAGTTGAATTATATACACTTGTGCCCGATATTATTCATACCCCTCGGATCTTTGAGATTTCTATAAGAATATTGCTCAAACCAGAAGGTAGACAATATTAAAGGGATTTCAAACAATAAATCAAGCATAAGCATTTAATTTAAACTCAACAAATAAATAAATTATGCAAGTTTGAAACATTATACAAAGAAAAACAATAATGGCACTAGTTCAAAATTATTCATACCTCTCTTACTAATAGTCAATAGCATGCCCTTTATTCTTAATAACTGCCTGTAACCGTTTTGGATATTTATCAACAAGGTTTTATAAGCATCAACACTGATTTCTGACCATTCTTCAATGCAGTAGTTCTCCAAATCCCTCAAATTTCTAGGTTTCCGCTTTTTAACCTCAGTTTTCAATACGTGCCAGAGGTTTTCGATAGGGTGCAGGTCGGGACTCTGGCTAGGCCATTCCAAAACATTAATTTGATTATCCTCAAACCATTTCTTGACTATTTTGGCAGTATGTTTTGGATCATTATCCTGTTGAAGGACCCAGTTTGGTCCTAAATGGAGCTTCTCCGCATCCTGTCTAATGTTTTTCTGGAGTATCTCCAAATATTGCTCCTTCTACATGGTTCCACCTATCTTGATCAAACTACCTGGACCACTAGCCGAAAAGGAGCCCCAAAACATTAGGCTACCACCACCATGTTTCACCGTGGGTATGGTGTTCTTTGGGTTGTAAGCTTCTCCTTTCTTCCTCCAAACGTAAGAAGCATCCATATGGCCAAACAATTCAATTTTTGTTTCGTCAGTCCACAAAATACTTGAGAAAACGGACTCTGGAGAATTCACATGGGTCCTAGCAAACTTTAGACGTGCTGCAAGGTGTTTTCCGGTGTGCAATGGAGTCCTTCGTGGTCTTCTTCCTTTCAGACCATTTTCATGCAGAGTCCTTTGCAATGTTTGCCTTGATATTTTTATGCCATAAGACTCCAGATTTTCTAAAATATCCTTAGTAGTGGTGGTTGGATTTGCATTAACACTTCTTACAATATTCCTGGTGGCTCTAGCAGACAGTTTCCCTTTCCTTCCTCTACCAATCAAGTTGTTTGTTGTGTGGTGGCTCTGGAATTTTTTGATTATGCTCTGTACTGTTGCTGTAGGGACCTCGAATTTCTTGGAAATTGACTTGTAACCTAAACCATCCTTATGTGAATTCACAATTTTAGTCCTAAGATCATTACTGAGCTCTTTTTTCTTCCCCGTTCTAATAATTTTTATTCTTTCATTGGTTTTAAGTTGATATCATTTTAATTTCTGAAAAATGCAAAAACCGAAATGAAATTAATCAAAGGTTGTATAAAAGCATTCAAAATAAGAATCAAACAAGAAACAAACAGTCAGAAACTCGATTAATACTGAAAAAATGAGGGGGTATGATTATTTTTGAACATTGCAGATTTTATAAATAGCTGTATATTTCTTTTATTACAAGTATCCCGAGATTCTAAAATGACGAAAATGATCAGAAGAGGTTTATTAAGAATATGAATCAATATGGACGTAAACAATAAATTCTTACAAAGTTACACCTAATAAACTCAATTTTCAAGGGGGGGGGTATGATTAATATCGGGCACAAGTGTATATATATATATATATATATATATATATATATATAGTAAGTCATAAAAATATATATGGCATCTGAGAACTTACTACCTAGCTCTACCTATGTATCGAACACTCTTGAATAAGTACTGAAAATTTACCCATAAAATTATATTTTCGTATGTTAATTTATGTGATTAGATGAAGTAGTGATATATATATATATACATGTATATATATATATATATACATGTATATATATGCATACAGATATATAAATGACTGCTTGATTGCTTGAATCTTGTCTGAACGATCGGCCAAATTCATCTTTAAAAAAGGGTATGACAGGTGAATTTATACATATATATATATATATATATATATATATATATATATACATATATATATCATATTATATATATTATACTAGCAATAGTACCCGTCGTTGACTGGGTTCAAAAACAGCCTACAGAAAATGGACTCTCATTTATGAAAGTATAGGTTATGAAAAGGAAGGGTTGTAAAGAGATAGCTTCGAATTTAGGGGTATCGAACCCAAAGAAAAATATGATGAAAGTATAAATAAAATAGATAAACCCCATAATTTATTATACAATACCTGTTCACACTGAAACACTTATCACAATATTCTGTGGATTTATATTAAAAAACCTTGTTAAACTTTGTGACATATATCCATTCTGTGGAGGTCAGGCGCGAACGAACACCCTATAATTTTATTATACCATATTTCTTCAAACTGAAACATAATTATCAAAGTATACTTACGCAGAAAGATATGAAAAGTCTTTATTAAAGTTTGTGCCTATTTCCATTCTATGGAGACATGGCGCGAGCGCAGACCTCACAATTTTATTATATCATCCCTATTTAAGTTAAGATATACTTATCAAAGTATTCTTATGTACATCTATATCAAAAACACTTGTAAACGTTTTAATTTTTAAATTTTTTATTTCCATATTTTGTTGCTCAGAGGCTAAAGAATGAGGGTGGAGAGTTCTATGTTTTGGTTTCTATTCTAGCTGGTCATATCCAAATCATATATATATATATATATATATATATATATATATATATATATATATATATATATATGTGTGTCACGTAATGTGCTACTGGTACCATGTAACCCAGTACTACCTGCTGCATGGTCGGGTAACCGGCGTCTAATCTGGTTCTGCCACTTGCTTGCCTGCTGAGGAGGGTGGCTAGTCTCCCAGAAGGATCAAAAACAAGACCTTACAAAGGGCGGATGAACCCAGGGTCAACAGCCAACTAGCTCCACATGCACTTATATGCTTGTGTATATATGCGTATGTGTATATATATATATATATATATATATATATATATATATATATATATATATATATATATATATATATATAGCGAGGAGTTTGAAATCCCAGGTTGGTGTCTGGCACGCAATATCTCACTTCATGGGCAGTTTGTGCTCTTAAGTCTGGTTGACAGTCTAGCTAAGTGATGGAAAACTCTATTACAAAGCCTGAGATGCAGCTGTTCATTAGTTCCGTGGCATATTTTGCACCAACTGATGTTATCGTCTGTTTCAAAAAGTGTGAATGGTCCTACACAAGCCATTACCACTTAAATCAAATCATTGTGTGGGTAGCCATGAGTTTGCTCATTCTGCTTTCTTACAACATCCAAAAAGGTAAGCAAAAAGTTCCATCAGGCGAAGTCCACTGGCGATGGGGTACTGGTGGTTGAGGCAGGTGGAGGATACCACTGGAGGCCTATGCACAGTTGGCGGCGTAGTAGGTGATGGCCGTTCTTGTGTAAAAATTTGTGAACAATTGCACAGTTCGTGTCCGCTACTATGTTGCAAAGCAGATCTTTTCTAGACGTAGCTCTGCTTTCCCTAGACAGGGAGGCAGCGATAAAAGGAGCCCTAATATAAAAGCTTGTTCACACAAAAGCTTGTCATCTACCACCTGACGAAGGCCAGAGGACTAGTTGACCGAAACGTCGTGAAATAATATCTAAGAAAGATGAGGGGAATAGTCCGCAATAAAATAAATTAATAAATATATGTTTTTATAAAAATATATAATTTATTTTACGTTTAACATTTAGGATTAAAGGACAAAATAATGAAAGTGAGACTTAATAGGTTGCAGAAAGTAAACGTTCTACTCTCCTAAAAACGTAATTCATTTTTACTCCTCTTTTCATATAATTCATAATTTAACTGGCAATCAGCTTATCTCATCAGCCTTTATTCTTGAGTTGCTTTTAGCCTTGATATGTTGTGATCTATTAATAAAAACAAACTGTAGTTGTGTAAATTCTGTAACGGTGACGAAGTGGTTAACGACACGAACTGGTTGTGCAAAGTTCGAATCCATTTCATTTTCACTTAGGAATGTTGTTATTCTTCACGTGGTCTCTCCCATAAGTACTCGATGTCTTTCTGGAAAGAATTATAACTACAAACGATATCGGGGAACGAATGCCAACAAAAAGTATCTTGTTCACGAGAAATGAATGGATAAATGCTGCCCAACAATAGCAACATCGATGGCAGCATGTTCATAAATACATTCTTAAGTCAGTTTGAAATTGAACAAAGAGATGAATCAGTACATAATTTTCACACGCCTTCCGACTAAGCAGGTTAGAAGAGGCAAATATCATTGTCCACCAGAGAACCGACTGACTTGCTAATGAGATTATAATTAAGAAAGCCACTAATTAATAACAAGTGTTACCATGCAATTTTTGATGACCTTTTTCCAAGGAAAACGACCCGTATATATAAATTCGGTTATACATTGAGAATGCAACAGGAAACAAAAATTTATATAATATACGGATATTTCCTTCCTTAGTTAGTCCGTACGTTACTCTTTGAAAAATTTTAGTACATTATTTGAAGACCAAATTGCTTTAAAAAATCAAATTCACGAAATTTGGCTTTACAAAGATTATTCTGTGAATCCTGCACTAAATTATGAGAGTGGTTTTGGTGTGGTTTGTTTTTATATAATATTCCTTCTTTATATAGTCCGTAATCCTACTTTGAAAAGTGCAAAATACAATTTTTGAAGGTAAACTGCTTTAGAAAAAAACAAATTCTGGAAATTTAGCTTTAAAAATGTCAGTCTGGCAATCCTGAACAAGAATATGAGAGTGACCTCCCTTTATGTAGCTTTGTCTATTAAATATTATATATGTTCCTTTCTTAGTCAATACCTTACGTTTGAAAAAGAGCAAATAACTGTTTGCAGGTATGTTTTTAAAAAGGTTGACATCAAGACACTTCTCTTTGAACATGCCAATATAGCAACCCTGGACAAGAATATGAGAGGTAACTCCCTTTAATGTAGTCTCATTTTCGGTTAACATAATAATAATATATGGTTATTGTTGTAATGGTGTATAAAAAGAACTCTTAAACTTATAGTGTTGCGTGTTATTGATTTTTCTGTTTAACTATTTGTGTGCTAACCAGAAAAATATGAACTTTATCCAAAAATATTTATTGATTGAATATTATTTCAGACTTCTTATTTATCACAATCCCATAAAAACCATAACTTCATCGGATTTACATCTATAAAACAGTAACCGTACAAAGACTATATAGACATGCATATATATTCATATATATATATATATATATATATATATATATATATATATATATATGTGTGTGTGTGTGTGTGTATTAATATGCATGAATAAAAAATCAATACGAAAAATATATAAATGTTTATATCTTTTCTGTATTTATTCCGGGTGTGTTGACGTGTATGAATACAAAAAGTCTTTTGAAAAAAAAACAAGAATGTTTCCTTCAAAAGCACATATTTTCGACCGATCCTTCGATCCTCCTCAGTATGAATGATCATATATATATATATATATATATATATATATATATATATATATATATATATATATACGGCATAATCATGTTGACACACCTGTTTTCGTCAGATCACCGAGGTTAAGCGACGATGCGCCTGGTCAGTAGTAGATGGGTGAGTATTTGGGACTTCCAGGGAATGTATGTGCTCTCTGCTTATCTCGGACTTGTTTCCGGCCGTCCTGGACTTGTCCTTGCCACTGAACTCAAGCAGTGCCGATTCAGGAAAGGGGGTGTGTGAGATTGCGCAACCCTTGCCACACAATTACACGCGCAGTTGCTCCTGAAGGGGGTATCCTTTCACTTTCGAGACTGAACGGAAGCATCGATGAGATATATATATATATATATATATATATATATATATATATATAAATATATATATATATATATACATATATATATGTATATATATGTATATATATATATATATATATACCATACGTATATATAGTGTTATTCATTTATATTTCTAATAAAGTAAGTTCATACAAAGGGAATTAACTGTCAGAAAATAGACTATTAGCGTGTCTTTATATATAGGATTGTTCCCAAGGAAAGGCCCGCCAGAAATAAGTCCTATTTCATACGCAACATGACACTAAGTTTATCCCGATATTATATAATTGTTGATACAGCAACCACTCTTAATGCGACCTACGAGCTAGAGATCCCGTACTAGCAGTCAGAAACAGCTTCTAGACAAGCTATCAAACCTCTACTCGAACCTATAAAACAAAAGCAGTCCAAGAGAAAAGAATAGTTAGGCAGTGTTCATAGTGCTAGACAGTAAAGCAAAGTCAAGCATTGCGATTCTTTGAGGAGAGCTTGTGGTGGTAGATCTTTGTGTAGCTAATAGGCATAACAGAAGTGCAAAGACCCGTATATATGTAATTCTTACACCATTTAAGTTTGTAAGTCGGATATTTTGTTCGACTCTCTAGCTCTAGAAATGTTGTCGATCACAACTAAGGAAGACCCTCCCCAGTAACTCGGTGCTAAGGTGTAGAAGTCAGAAGCTCTGATTTTACATCAGTTCTTTCCTTCTTCCGGATAGATGACCTAACACTATGTAATCTCCTTACGAAGTAAGATATTTCTGTTCCCTCATTTGTGCATATAAGAAATATAAAACTCTATGTAAATAAACTTTTTATGTTACTTCCAAAGTTATACAATTAAATTTAAGATAGGCTTCCCTCTCATAAAAGATAGACAGGTGGTGAATTAAAAGCAGGGGAAGCATATTAATTTATTTTTCTTTTAAAGACATAACTTACATGAAGAAGTGTCTAAGATACGGGTTTTCAAGTCTTTTGGGGTAAGAAAGTCAATAAACTCGGATGAACTTTGACAGTCAAGCTGTATAAAATATAAATTTAAACTAAATAATACTTCGTATTGATTGTTCTCATAGAAGATTATTCTCTCAACGTTTCGACACATTTAACGTCCGACCTTCATCAGGAGTCGTACTCGAAAATCTTTATATCGAACTTGTGAATCAGTAGATAGTTTCAAACAGAATCTTTTATTTGATTCATGGGAAGTAGGAATGGATTTCTCTTGTTTCGTCAGCCATATCAGTTTCGGAGTATTTAGTACTTCATGATTATGTCGTACTCAGGATTAAACCTTGACTATCAGCCTTTGAAATTTTCGTCCCTGCTTGACCATACAATTATGCAGAAATTTAAATGTACTTTGAACAAATATGTTAGTACACAACTTGCCGCTTAAGTTTCCCCTGTTATTCATAGTAGCCGTTACGTCTATCAGCAATTGCTTTATTTATGATAATGAATGTAATTTATACGTTTATAAAGGTGAAATTTTCTGTCTGTGTGTGACTGTATGTGTATATTTCCCTACCAAACTACACTGTCAATTTTCAGTCTACAGACTCGAGATTTGACATAAGGAGTATTGTGATTTGAAAAAATCTTTTTAATCTGTTTTCCGCCAGAAATTTAGCTGCCAACGATTTGACCTTTGAAAACTCTACCAAACTCGTCCGCCAATTTTAGATCTAAGCACTTTCAATTTAAGATGTAGGTTACGTGGACATGGCTCAAACTTTATAATTTGATTTGAGACAAAAACAATAAATTTTAAGGGGTAAAAATTAGATTCAAAGTTTTAACAAATTTTACATCTACCATATTATTCAGATAATTTTAGATCTAAACATTTGAAATTTTATATAAAGTGTATTCAGACATAAGACCAGCTTGTTAATCGGTTTTGGGACGGGAATTTGACTGCGATTTTATCAAAGTTCAAAGGATTTGACCTTTGCGGTTTCTAGCAAACTATTCAGCCAATTTTGGGCCTAAATATTTGAAATTTTACAAAAAGGGTATTCAGACATTCGGCAAGCCTTTTAATCAGTTTTTGGGTGGAAATTTGGCTGCCAGGAGGGCAAAGTTTACAGAGTTAACCTTGGCCGACTCTAGCGAACTCCGCTGCCAATTTTGAGTCTAAACACTTAGAAATTTAGATGTAGGTTACTTGACATGAGTCAAACTTATATATATATATATATATATATATATATATATATATATATATATATATATATATATATATATATATATATTGTGTATATTTAGGCAGCATTTTCTCATTTAGACAAATATTATTGAATAGCACGGAATTATTCTGTTTTACAATTTCCCTTTTTATCTTCTCCAACTTCCGAATAATCCTTTTTTTGTTCTTCTCGAAATTGTATATGCTGGATCCATAATCGCGAGCGCTTTTGACAGAAGTACTTCTATCATCCTCAGGTATATTGTAAAAATAAATGTAGAAATTGTTTGTTTTTTTTTTAATTTACTTATATATATATTTTTTCTAGTCGCGTGGTAGTTAAGTGGGCGGATTTTTTTTTCGTTTTCTTTTTTTTTACATATATTAAACACATTTATATATACAAACACATATATACATTTTCAAAAATTTATCCCAAACATTTCAAAACATTCCGGCTGCACTCATAATTAATATTATTTATTTGAGGCTTCTTTGTTTTAATGTACAATGCTTCGAGTATTTTTAGCCTATTTACATTTCTCTCACTCTGCAATACTCTTGTATTTTCTATCATAATTCTTCGAAATTCCGAATCGTGGCAGCCATGTACCTTCAAATGTTGTGATATGGAGCTAGAGTCAGAGAGGTGGAGAGTCAATTTTCGCGACAATGTGTTAGTTGTTGAACCAATATAGTACTAATATTGGAGATACACTCTCCTATTGGGCAGTTGAATTTGTAAACTGCATTGGTCCTTTCAAACAGGTCACTGGTTTGGGAAATGTTGTTTTTCATTACAAGGCTTGTTGTCTGTATGTTTTTATAATATATAATAAATTTTATTGTTTTTAATCATTTTTGGGAGCCACATGTCTACAGATTATATTTTTAAGAATACTCTATACGGTAATATATATTCTTGGTTACGGTAATATATATTCTTGGTTACGGTAATATATATTAACAGGTTGATAATTTTCTTGGATATTTCTAATTTGATTTAAATTACTAATGGCTAATTTTATTTCTTTATCTACAAGAGAGTTAGGGAATTGATTATTTACTAACACTTGTTTTATATTTTTTAATTCATTAAAGAATATTTTTTGCTTGAGGCAATCACCTTTGCACGATGTATAAGATTCCTTATTATATTCGTTTTATAACGGAATGGACATTCACTTTTAAAATTTAAAATACAGGAAAAAGAACTATTCGTAGATTGGAGAAGATAAAAAGGAAAATTGTAAAACAGAATAAGTCCATGCTATTCAATAATATGTGTCTAAATAAATATATATATATATATATATATATATATATATATATATATATATATATATGCACACAAAGTTATGAACAGCACATAGGGCCCGAGCGAACCCGTGGTGAATGCTAGTTATATATATATATATATATATATATATATATATATATATATATATATATATATAGTGTTTGTGTGTGTGTGTGTGTGCGTGTGTACACACATGAATTTAAAATAACGGAACGCTTCTGTTTAGTTATAATAAATTTTTAGATTTTTTTCTTTTTTTGTGTGTGTGTGTAAATTTAAATTAATAAAAGTAAGTTCCATAGGTGTTAGGGATATTTTCGCTTCGCAGTAGATTCATCGTTGGTTGGGGAAGCAAATGGACGAGTCTGTAGAGTAAGGGGAATCTAAACAGCAACTGTGATCAGTATTTATAGATAGTATGACGTCAGAGTTTGGGTGAACATTTCACGGATTAAATTCTGTGTATCAGAATTTCGGTCACGGATAAGAGTAGTTGTATGCCAGACATTTTAAAGTATTACAACTGGTTTGGTCGGCAATATTTTGAATTCTGGCTTATTGAGGTTTCATGTAAATTACTACTTCGATTTTTTTTTTTACATTTTTGTAATTGTTGTGAAATGTATTAGTTTTGTATTACTAAAAACTAACAATGTTTTGTATTACTAACAACTAACAATGTTTTGTATTACTAACAACTAACAATGGTTTGTATTACTAACAACTAACAATGGTTTGTATTACTAACCACTAACAATGTTTTGTATTACTAACAACTAACAATATTTTATATTACTAACAACTAACAATATTTTGTATTACTAACAACTGACAATATTTAGTATTACAAACAACTAACAATATTTTGTATTACTAACAACTAACAATATTTTATATTACTAACAACTAACAATGGTTCATATTACTAACAACTAACAATGTTTTGTATTACTAACAAATAACAATGGTTTGTATTACTAACAATTAACAATATTTTGTATTATTGACAACTAACAATGTTTTGTATTACTAACAACTAACAATGTTTTGTATTACTAACAACTAACAATGTTTTGTATTACTAACAACTAACAATATTTTACTAACAAGAAACAATGTTTTGTATTACAAACAACTAACAATGGTTCATATTACTAACAACTAACAATATTTTGTATTACTAACAACTAACAATATTTTATATTACTAACAACTAACAATATTTTGTATTACTAACAACTAACAATATTTAGTATTACTAACAACTAACAATATTTTGTATTACTAACAACTAACAATATTTTATATTACTAACAACTAACAATGTTTGGTATTACTAACAACTAACAATGTTTGGTATTACTAACAAATAACAATGGTGTGTATTACTAACAATTAACAATATTTTGTATTACTAACAACTAAACATGTTTTGTATTACAAACAACTAACAATATTTTGTATTACTAACAACTAACAATGTTTTTATTACTAACAACGAACAATGGTTTGTATTACTAAAAACTAACAATATTTTGTATTACTAACAACGAACAATATTTTGTATTACTAACAACTAACAATATTTTGTATTACTAACAACTAACAATATTTTGTATTACTAACAACAAACAATGTTTTGTATTACTAACAACTAGCAATATTTTGTATTACTAACAACTAACAATATTTTGTATTACTAAAAACTAACAATATTTTTTATTACTAACAACTAACAATGTTTTGTATTACCAACAACAAACAATGTTTTGTATTACTAACAACTAAAAATGGTTTGTATTACTAACAATTAACAATGTTTTGCATTACTAACCACTAACAATGTTTAGTATTACTAACAACTAACAATATTTTGTATTACTAACAACTAACAATATTTTGTATTACTAACAACTAACAATATTTTGTATTACTAACAACAAACAATGTTTTGTATTACTAACAACTAACAATATTTTGTATTACTAACAACTAACAATGTTTTGTATTACTAACAACTAACAATATTTTGTATTACTAACAATTAACAATATTTTGTATTACTAACAACTAACAATATTTTGTATTACTAACAACTAACAATATTTTGTATTACTAACAACTAACAATGTTTTGTATTACTAACAACAAACAACGTTTTGTATTACTAACAACTAACAATGGTTTGTATTACTAACAATTAACAATGTTTTGCATTACTAACCACTAACAATGTTTTGTATTACTAAAAACTAACAATGTTTTGTATTACTAACAACTAACAATTGTTTGTATTACTAACAACTAACAATTGTTTGTATTACTAACAATTAACAATATTTTGTATTACTAACAATTAACAATATTTTGTATTACTAACAATTAACAATATTTTGTACTACTAACAACTAACAATATTTTGTATTACTAACAACTAACAATGTTTTGTATTAGTAACAACTAACAATTGTTGGTATTACTAACAACTAACAATGGTTTGTATTACTAACAATTAACAATATTTTGTACTACCAACAACTAACAATATTTTGTATTACTAACAACTAACAATGTTTTGTATGAGTAACAACTAACAATGTTTTGTATTACTAACAACTAACAATGGTTTGTATTACTAACAATTAACAATGTTTTGCATTACTAACCACTAACAATGTTTTGCATTACTAACAACTAACAAAATTTTGTATTACTAACAACTAATAATGTTTTTATTACTAACAACGAACAATGGTTTGTATTACTAACAATTAACAATATTTTGTATTACTAACAACGAACAATATTTTGTATTACTAACAACTAAAAATATTTTGTATTACTAACAACTAACAATATTTTGTATTACTAACAACAAACAATGTTTTGTATTACTAACAACTAACAATATTTTATATTACTAACAACTAACAATGTTTTGTATTACTAAAAACTAACAATATTTTTTATTACTAACAACTAACAATGTTTTGTATTACTAACAACTAACAATATTTTGTATTACTAACAACTAACAATGTTTTGTATTACTAACAACTAACAATTGTTTGTATTACTAACAATTAACAATATTTTGTACTACTAACAACTAACAATGTTTTGTATTACTAACAACTAACAATGTTTTGTATTAGTAACAACTAACAATACTTTGTATTACTAACCACTAACAATATTTTATATTACTAAGAGCTAACAATATTTTGCATTACTAAAAGCTAACAATATTTTTATTACTAACAACTAACAATGTTTTGTATTACTAACAATTTACAATATTTTTTATTACTAACAACTAACAATATTTTTTATTACTAACAACTAACAATATTTTGTATTACTAAAAACTAACAATATTTTGTATTTCTAACAACTAACAATGTAATTGTTCTCTAAACAGAAACATTCATTTCGAATGCACCCCTGTCATATCAGAGAGCCTATTGTTGATTTTATGTATTAACTGAGATGTTTTGGAGTCCATAGAGAACGAACTCACAGACACATAGACACTCTCCTTTTCATATAATAGTAGATATTATATAGAAGGGAATTTGTCTGTGTATATGTGTGTGTATGTGAGTGCGTGCGAGTTCGTTTGCTATAGACTCGAAAACGACTGGATGGATTTTTTTTTAATTTCGCACGACTGTATTTTATGTGTCTGAGAGTGTTATTGCCTAGGTTATATATCGAAATGCCTCTGATTCGTATCGAAAATGAATAAGCGAAAAAAGTGCGATTATAAGGGAAGACCGTTTTTGACGAAAGTGAACACTTTTATACAATCTAATATCAGAAATACATTTGAAAAGTTTTATTAGCGCACAAGCAAAAGCGTCAAATGTATGTAAATGAATAATAGGTTCTTTTATAAAACAGGAGCATTTTTAAAATGAATGTTTCCTTTTGGAGCACAATCGAACCATGATATTTTACTTTAGTACGCCTCAAGTTATTCTGTTAAATTATTTCATAGTATCAACAGTTGGCTCTTTGATAAAACAGGGGCGCATTCAAATGTAATGCTCCTGTTTAGATCACAACTGAACCCTGATAGGTGACTTTTGCATTTCAAGGTTTAAGTGAAGCCATTAATTATAGATAATTTTATAAAATCAACAGTAGATTATCTACAGTGCATTATAAAATACAATGTACTGTGGGCTAAATCATTGCGGGGAGGCATGAAGAGCTTTCCCCTTGAACACTACGGGGGATCAATCAATCAGGCAATCAATCGAATTGATTGAAATCAATCGAATTTATTAAATAATGAGAGTTTCTCAATTCCGATGACAATAAAAGTCTGGGAGGATGAAACATTTGTTGATATACATTCAATTCCGAGCAATATATATATATATATATATATATATATATATATATATATATATATATCTTTGGCGTCGAGAGATTCCAGGTCGCCTGATGAAGTCTCTTTGACTGAAACAGATGGCTATTTGTAGCGACCATATGTAACTGTTTACCCCAAATAATAATAATAATATATATATATATATGCATATATATATTTATACATATATTTATATATATATATATATATATATATATATATATATAACGCCTTTTCCATATCGTATTTCATCATGTTGTAGTCTTTTTAATGTTCATTTATCTTTTGTCTTTGTTTAATCGTCTTCCTTTTTCCCCTGCTTTGTAATAATAATCCTTTAATAATCCGTGTCATCAATTTTCACTTTATTATTTTTTGTTTATTATATTTGTGTGTTATTCATGTCCTTCATTAATCCATTGAATAAACATTTTTCAGATTTTCTCTTCGTCTTCAGAAATGCATTCTTTTTTCCCATTTTCATTGCGATTAACAATTTAAACCGCCATTTTCACGCTATCCATCGCTTTCGTCGCACATTAAAAGCAGCCAACATTCGAAATGTTTAATAACTTATTAAAGTAATAAAACGGATTCGCTGTTTCAGAATGTGTATAAAAGCATCCTTGTCTAATGGATTCGGATTAAATTTAGATGTTTACTCAAGGTGCAATGCATAAGGGAAAGGAGGAAATGTATAAACATATATACAAATATGTTTTCACAGTTAAAAGTTTTATACTGAAGAATTATTCGCGTATCGTTTTACACGTTCTCAAAAAGCTTTCTTTTAGGCCTTATTTATTATGTATGCTCATTAAAATAAAAAAGCACACTAAATATTATGCAGAAAAATATAATGGTAACAGCTAAAACTGTGCACAAAGCGATTTAGTTTCAATCTCACCCTCAATTGCTTACCAATCTAGCTACACCTGACAGAAGTAATACAATGATAAAGTATGTGTGTCAGTTACTATATATATATATATATATATATATATATAAATATATATATATATAGATAGATAGATAGATAGATAGATAGATAGATATATCTATTATGTGAGTAAATTAATTTTATGTGAGTAAATTAAGTAGTTATATATATATATATATATATATACATATATATATATATATATATATATATATATATACTAGGATTAACACCGCTTAAAACATTTCTTTCTGATACGTTCATAAGAGTAGTGGTTTATGGGCAGAAATCAGAAGCTCACAGTATTAATGCTGGAGTTACTCAGTGGTCCATCCTGGGTCCAACTCTCTTCCTAATCTACAGCAATGATCTTCCAAATTACATCCTGAGATCATTCGTAGACATTTATGCTGACGACACTACCATCTATGGCAGTATATCAAAGACAGTAAGCGACCAAGTTCTCTCTGATTCTCTCTCCTCTGATCTTGAGCATGTGGTACAATGGGGACAGAAGTGGCTGGTTGCTTTTAATGCATTTAAAACCAAACTTCTGTCTTTACATCATAAACGTTCTGATCCCCATCTGGCATCAATTGAAATGAATGGTTCTCATCTTGGGAAGGCTCCATGTTTTGACAAGCTCCTGCTGGAACACGTACATCAAATCTGTTGCCAAGGTCGCTGGGAAAATGAAAGAACCTCTCTATTGATCCAGTAGATATCTCACTGCTTGTGCATTATCTACCTATATAAGAGCCAGGTACGTCCAAGGATGAAGTACTATAGCAACACCTGGGCAGGAGCTGCTAGAAAGATCTTATTCTGCCTTGACAGAGTTCAAATAGATTCGTAGCCTAGTGGATGATGCCCTTTTCTCTTCCCTGCAACCTCTATCCCACGACGTTGCAAGCCTGTCTCTGCTTTATCGTTATTTTCATGACAAGTGCTCGTCTGAGCTCTAATCTATGGTCTCCCCTCGCCAGACCTTCAAGAGAAACACTCGTCTTACTGAAACCACTATCAAAAATTGTCCCCCACTCTTTATCTGTGCCTAAACCTTAATGTACATTCCATGAACGAAGTTTCTTTCTTAGAACTGCACGCCTGTAAAACCCTCGTCCAGTTGACTGCTTCCCGGCTTACTATAATATAATCGTCTTCAAGTCCAACGTAAACAAGTTCTTGAGAAGCCGTTCCTCTTAAGTAATCCAATTTATCAAATTTCCACTACTAACAATTACTACAACAATGTCCCATTGACCACTGTGCGCTTATTAACCCTTATACTGGAGTGATATCTGGGCCTTGATACGTAGTGACGCCTTTGTAAAAAAAAGGCCGCTAAACGATAAGAGTTAATTACCAGTAAGATAACATCGTGATGGTGAAACTTGAGTAGGGTTTGATAATTTGAGATGCCAACGTGGCAAAGATGATAAAGTAATAAATAATCTACATCTTCGAGTGATGAAACGATTCCAATATTTTCCCTATTAAGATACAATTATCGATTCTGTACTAAATTTCACGATTACGATATAATCAACGATTCCGATTCTTTATAAATCTCTAAATATTTTACTATAGAGTTGTTATGTTTTCTTGATTACTGCAAAAACTCATGTTAAACGTGAAAATATTATTCCAAACACTTGTGATCTACAGATTTTCGTTTAACAATTAATATTTGTTATTTACTCATTACTACCTGTAGGACTATAACCTCCTTCAATCTTCCCAATGCACTGAGTCACCGTCTATCTTGTAACGTCACCTGTTTAGGGTCTGAACAGCCAAAGCTCTCCCCACATATCTCCAAGCGACCTTATATTACATTCACCCACGTGAATCTCGCGAGATCGCATGAGACCGTTTCTGTTAAATATCACAGACACCATCTTGCTTTTTCGTTTGCCTAATCAACGCGCATGACAGGCAGACACGTGGGCGCTTAACCGGTAGGGCGTGTGTATGTCCGTTTCTATTTTCCCCCAAACTACCAGCAGTGGAAAGCCTTGGCGTTAAACAAAATCTAATTAAAAACACAATTAAAGAGTCGTATTTGGCATCGGAAAATAGGCACAAAATTTTCCGATTCCGATACCGAATTCTAATTCGATTAATCGTCCAACCACTTTATATATATATATATATATATATATATATATATATATATATATATATATATATATAGAGAGAGAGAGAGAGAGAGAGAGAGAGAGAGAGAGAGAGATATGGAAACGAAAAAAAACGACAATATAAACGTTCATTCAATAGGGAGCTTGAAAGAAATATTTAGTCAAACTGAGAGAGACATTAAGAGCGATATTGATGGGAATATAACCTAGCAGCTCCCATCTTCTTCTGATGAGAAGCATTAGGTTTCAAAACACCTATGTATAAAGAACATATATATACCGTACCCCTAGTTGATATAAGCTCCCTATTTCATGAACGATTAAATATATTTGAACTAGAATATTTCTTTGTAATGTTGTTTTTTTTCTTTTTTCTGTACATAAGCTCCACCTCAATTGTTGAGCTTTGTATTATCGCGATAAGTCTTCTTGTAAGCAATTTCTCCTTAGTCTTTCGGACAAATAATATCGAAAAGTTGGAAAAAATGATCAATCATTTTGTGAGGAAATTGCGTTTTATTTCAAGCGGAGGTCACCTAAAATCGTCTCTTGCTGAACGATTTAAACCACTGCGCATGAGTCAATCATTGTTTTCTGAATTAGTTTAAATACAAGAATTTCCAACTTGTTTCGTAATGAACGCTGTGACCCAGTGGATTAGAAGTTTGTCTCATAACTATTAGTATCTTTTCCCACCATTCCCTGTTGTACCACTTTATCGTATTTAAGAGTCTTTTACCACCAGGCAACGCCCCACCCCATGTTGTCAATATTTTCTTTTACGATCAGGATACGCACTCCCCTTCCCCATTGCCAATTTCTTTTATGACCGGGCAACGCTGCGCGCCCCATCTGCTAGTTTATATATATATATATATATATATATATATATATATATATATATATATATATATATATATATATATATATAT
>NC_136489.1:14033014-14038014 GCF_053919585.1 Euprymna scolopes | reverse complement strand
TAGTGGTTTCACTTGAAGTTTAAAACGGAAAAATCAAGTCCATTGTGCTCTAAACATAAACATTCATTTTGAACGCGTCACTGTGCTATAAAAGAATCTACAGTTTAGTTTTATAGGATGTCCATAAAACTTATCAATTGCACTTGTGTTGTTAGGTTGTTTAAAAGTGTTAATTTTAATTCCTCTCTTTAATCGGATTTTTTCAATTATCGATTTTCGATACTTATAAGAGGCATTTCGATGCAAAAACATCAACTTCCTTCGTATGAAATTTCAACATAAACCGACTCAGCCGTGTCTAAGTCAATAGGGTATGACCTCACACACACTTTTATATAATAGTTATACGCACATACACGAAAACAATATATCCATATATACATATCTTTATAAATGTTCACACATAAATGGATATATATATATATATATATATATATATATATATATATATATATATATATATATATATATACAAATGTCATATGTACTTTTGTTTTATATGTGTAGATAAAATACATTTAGGTATATAAATATTTGCGTGTGTGTGTATATATAATATATATATATATGTATATCAAATATAGAAATATATATATATATATATATATATATATATATATATATATACTAGCTGTACCCGGCCACGCGTTGCTGTGGCTCAGTTTGTTAAAATGGAATACATGTGAAAGTAGAGAAAAGTTTGATTCTTTTTTTCAAGAGAATGTACAAATTATTTATTTTTTTAACAGATGTTAAGAAAATAAACAGAAAAATACTTCCATCATTAATTATGCAAAAAAATAAATAAAATGTTGATTTAGTGTTTCAATATGCTTATAAATTACGATAAAACTTCGTGAGTATGCACTGTTTTACGGTTGTTGTAAAAATGGAACGGAAACTTAAATTTCGCTTCATTTAAATCTTTCTTAATTTTTCAATTGTGCCCCCCAAACGAATATAATCAAAACAGTAACATTCAGCAATTGTACTTTATGTATATAAAACACAAAATGGGTGTTTGTATTACTGTACACATAGATTCGAAAAAGTTGTCAAAAAACAAATATATAACAAATAAATGTTATCAAAGGCAAGATAAGTTACTTTTCTGCCAAACTGGATATATTTTTTGTGTTTTTATTCAATGTAACATATTTATTCAACTCGAAAACCATACAGTGTTTACCGATGTATTCGAAAATTCAAGATGGCGTCTCACACCCTCTTTAAAACCGTAAGTATGAAAAAAGGTGTTATAAATAAAAAAACTATACAAAATACTATTAAAAACCCGCCGAATATATGTCAACCTATGTCACGGTAACATGTATCGAGCGAGTTTTTAACAGTATTTTATCCGTTTTTTTATTTATAACATCTTTTCCCACACTTCCCGTGTTAAAGAGAGAATCAGACGCCATCTTAAATGTTCCAATACATCGGTAAACACTGTATGGTTTTCGAGCTGAATAAACATGTTACATTGAATAAAAACACGAAAAATATATCCAGTTTGGTAGAAAACTAACTTATCTTGCTTTTGATAACATTTATTTGTTATATATTTCTTTTTGAACAACTTTTTCGAATCTATGTGTACAGTAATACAAACCCCACAAAATATTTATTAAAAAACAAAATTTAAAAAAAAAAGTTAATAACCAAAGGGAAATAATTCCATTTTTAAATGAAAAGTCAGTTTACCTAACTTACTGTATTAATGCTATTTTTTTAAGCAAGAAAAAAAAGGTAAATATCCAGATACGCTACTACAGAACACCGACCACTCTAATTTGTTTTTTTATAGGTAACTGAGGTCGCTGACAACGAATCTGATAGTCAAACTTGGGGCAAATTTACCGTTTGCATGGTATTTACCCCTGAACCCACGAACTTCTTTCCACCATTTTGCAGCTTCCGTTTATGCTACGCGCATGCACGCTGTAGCATAAACGGCGGCTTCACCAAGCAAACTACGTTGGGGGGGAGGGGATTTTTTTCCCCAGGACATAGAATTTTCTAATTTTCAAAAATACATTATAGCGCTTTTTGGGTGGAAAATTTAAAATTAGCTGAAAAAGGAATAAAATAAGAAAAGGAAAGCACACCAAGTTGAAGTAGGGGGGGGGTAATTTATCTGTTTTTTTGTTTTTTTTACCTGGAACATCGAATTTTCAAATTTTCCGTAAGTAACGCACCGACATTTACCAATTAGAACACCATTTAACATTTTCCGAAGATTTTACTTTGTACATTGGAGGCGCGAGCGGGGGAGGATGTGATGTTGGCGCGAGCGCGCCCCAACATCAGATCTCCCCCCCAAACAAATTAGAGTGGTCGGTGTTCTGTAGTAGCGTATCTGGATATTTAACAAAAAAAAATATTTAGGTTTGGCTATAAATTCCTAAACTCATTTCACCCTAAATAATTTAGGTGACTGAAATAGGAATCTAATTGAATCTTAAATTTTTTAATAGCATGTGAGAAATTCATTTTTCTTCGAGTTATATTGAATTCATTAATACGGACTTTAGGGGCTTTTTTCGTAATGTTACTGTAAACATTATTGTTTATTGTTACAAATTACGATGCTTTAAAAAAAGCAAAAATAAATTCTTGCGTTTTTTATTTACTACTGAAAACCATAACTTTAGTAAAGGTATTTTTTGTTTAAACAAAATAAAACATTTTCACTAAGAGTTAAGTAAAAATAATTAGTTCATTATATTCTGCGATCATTATTTGAAAAATACTGCAATTTTCATTAAAATTCGTTAATTTCCTGATTTTTGGTGAATTTTTAAGTAAAGGGAGGAGTCAAAATGTGTATACACTTTGAGCGTCGGCATTCATTTTGCGACCACGTGTGGTTAATTTAAATTAAAGTTCAATCACATGGTTACATTATCAATAATCATGTAATTAAACCCATTGAAAATTTACCGATATTGTAAACACATTCTGTTTACATTAAGCCTGTAGTGTTTTTTAGTGATGCAATGTTGTCAACTGAGATTTAAAAAAACCCGCGAGATCAGGAGAAAGAAATGTCCAGAAAATCGCTAGATTTTTAACTTATCGTCTGAAATTTTCAAAAATCGCTAATCCCCCCCAAAAAAAACTCCATAATGTTCCGTGTTTTCTCACTATGTGTTTGTATTACTGTACACATAGATTCGACAAAGTTGTCCAAAAAGAAATATATAACAAATAAATGTTATCAAAAGCAAGATAAGTTAGTTTTCTACCAAACTGGATATATTTTTCGTGTTTTTATTCAATGTAACATGTTTATTCAGCTCGAAAACCATACAGTGTTTACCAATGTATTGGAACATTAAAGATGGAGTCTGATTCTCTCTTTAACACGATAAGTTTGGGTATAGATGTTATGAATAAAAAAACGGATAAAATACTGTTAAAAACTCGCTCAATACATGTTACTGTGACATAGGTTGACATATATTCGGCGGGTTTTTAATAGTATTTTGTATAGTTTTTTTTATTTATAACACCTTTTTCCAAACTTACGGTTTTAAAGAAGGTGTGAGACGCCATCTTGAATTTTCGAATACATCGGTAAACACTGTATGGTTTTCGAGTTGAATAAATATGTTACATTGAATAAAAACACGAAAAATATATCCAGTTTGGCAGAAAAGTAACTTATCTGGCCTTTGATAACATTTATTTGTTATATATTTGTTTTTTGACATTTTCGAATCTATGTGTACAGTAATACAACCCCGTTTTTTTTTCTTGTTGTTTCTTGCTTTTTACACTTTTAGATCGTATTTTAAACTAAACTTCGGAGGTTGGAATGCCCCCCACCTAAAATGTACTTGGAAAAATCGATTTTATAGTGAGATTTAATAATGGTTAGTCGAAAAAAAGGTGAAAAACAAAACAAATAATCAATAAATAATTGTAACCAAAGGCAATAAATGCTACTTTTTTTTACTTACATGAATGAGTTTATTTTATGTTTTAAAGTATTTTCAAGCGCTTTTCTTTATTTTTTAATAATCTAATGCGGGTGTGTGGGTGCAAAATACCTCCAGATTTTCTAGAATTTCCCGCTAGATTGTAAACGAAATCTCCAGATCTAGCAGGAAAACCGCTAAATTGTAACACTGGTCACGTGACAGGAAGCGGTAATAAATAATTATCCCTAAATTAAAAAATGGCCTCTCGGTACAAAGAAATCCACCTATTTATCATAGAAAAATTAAGTATAATGTTATAATTAAAAAGAAATATATAAAAACACACAGGGATATAGTAAATATATTATACCAAAACGTGGAAGCCATCCGTCGAGTGGTTTTTTAGACAATTAATTCCGAACGAACCAACAGTTACATTTATATATATATAGATATATATCAAACATGGAAGTACATATATATATATATTAATTCAAATATATTGATAATATATATATATATATATAAAAGCGAAAATGTATATATGTATGTATGTATGTATGTATGTATGTATGTATGTATGTATGTATGTATGTATGTATGTACGCTTTTCCTTGATGTCCACAAAAGGCTTCTTTCAGATAAGCGCTCGCTCGGTTCACAACTTCTTAAAACTTTTTATATCATCTATAAATTGCAATATCTCACACTTAACCACGGAGCTCGCCTGTCTATTTAATTTTATTGACTTTCAAACGTTAATTATTCCATATTCCCCGCATCGGCACGCGTTACATTCGGTTTTCGGTATAAACAAAAAGCGAAACTCGAGACTCTAATAACAGGCCCAGGGCCAGTGAACGTTTGGTCGATGTCGATTTTGTCATATCAGACGGGGGAGCGGGGTTTTAAAAACAAACAAACCGATTTATTGACCTCATTAAAAACTGTCCCGAATTTACTGCTGAATACCTATCGCCGTCACGTCAATCAAAAATGCGCACCTGTTTTTTTTTTTTTTTTTCACACTTTACTATTTTCCAACTGCGCGTATTCAAGGCTTTGTTTTTT
>NC_136489.1:13940514-14028014 GCF_053919585.1 Euprymna scolopes | reverse complement strand
ATGAAATCTTAAACCAATTCGAATAGGTCTTAATAGAAAATTCCATGTTTATCAATTAAAATAAACTGTAAATCGCTTTATTGCAGATTAGTAAAATATAAATATTTCACTAAATATACGTCACACAAAAATGAAAACTCTATCATCAAATGACTGTTTCAAGGTTAGTTATTTCCAAAAATTTTATTCAAATCAATGTGATATTCACAAAGTTATGATATTTTATTAACTATCAAGTAATACTGTCCATCACTTTATTGCAAGTCTTTTAAAATGTCAAAAAAGGGGGCGATTAACGGTTATCCAAAAGCAAAGGATTGTTGCTGAACTCGCAGAAGCATTCTTCATCAAAGTTTTAGCTATTGAGCTGGAAAGGAATCCAAGAACTTTGGCTTCATTCGTGAACAACCCCAACACCAAATCCAGAAAGGATAAGGGCACAAGGAGAAACCGTGGGGAAATCAACTGAAACCAGAATAGCACCAGTGCTTTCATTCTTGCAAGAGCTGGTATTGCTCCAAGATCCAGACAGGCCCGAGGTAATGTGTTGAATGAGATGGCAAGAAACATTAAAACTATACCAAAGCCTTCATTGAGCAAACAACATAGGGAAAAACGAAAGGCTTGGGCAAATAATTAAATGAAAATGAATTTCCAACGTGTCCTATTTACAGATGAGATCGTGCTACATTTGACGGTCCGGATGGATGAGCCAAAGTTTGGATCTCGAACAGAACTCCAACCTCTTGCTCGCCAATGAGGAGGTGGATTCATAATGTTTTAGGCGAGGATTTTTTTTTACAAAGTACTCACCACTTATCAAGGCCCGGAAACCACTCGGGGAAAAGGGTTATTGTGTGTACAGTACGTTAGTTTTGAAGACCTGATAAAGTGTCTTACTTAAGGAGGCGGTTCATCAGGAATTTGTTCACATTGGACTTGAAGACATCCAGGTTGTAGTCAGGTCGGAAACAGGCAACCGGAAGAGAGTTCCACAGGCGTGCACTTCTAAGAAAGAAGCTTTGTTAATGGAATCTACGTTTTGATTTTGGCACACATAAGGAGTGGTGAACATTTTTGACAGTGGTTTCAGCTAGGCGGGTGTTTATCGTGAAAGATTGGCGAGGGGGACCAGAGATTGGAGTTCAGATGAGCACCTGCCATGGGAGTAACGATAAAACAAAGACAGGCTCGCAACATCTCTCCTGTGGGAGAGGGGTTGCAGGGAAGAGAAAAGGGCATCACCCACTAGGCCACGAAGCCTACTTTGTAATCTGTCAAGGCAGGATAGGCTGATTTTAGCAGCTCCTGCCCAGATGTGGCAGCAGTACTCCATCCTTGGATGTACTTGGCTTTTATACAGACAGAGGAGATCAGAGGAGAGAGAATCTGAGAGAACTTTGTCATTTACGGCCTTTCATAGATGGTCGTGTCATCAGCATAGATGTCAACGAATGAATTAAGTATGAGTTTGGGGAGATCATTGATGTATATCAGGAAGAGAGTTTGGCCTAGAATGGACCCCTGAGAGGCTCCAGCATTAATATTGATGGCCTCTGATTTCTGCTCATACACTACTACTCTTATGAACCTATCGGAGAGAAATGATTTTAAGATCGAGAAAACATTTCCAGTTATACCGTAGCTGGAGATCTTGTGAAGTAGGCCCTTATGCCATACCTTATCGAAGGCCTTTGATATGTCAAGAGCAATTGCCCTAGAAAGAAAGCCTTTGTCAAGAGATTCGCTAATTCTATGGAATATAACAGTTAGCACATCTGCTGTACATCTGGCAGAACGGAAATCATATTGCATGTCACTAAGAAAGTTATTTCTACTTAGGTGGTTGACTACTTCTCTATTTAATATCGATTCCAGCAGCTTACTCATGACACACAGGAGACTTATTGGTTTGTACTGAGAGGGAGACGACTTATCAGCTGAGTTCTTAAATACAGGGCATACTGATGAGGTTTTCCAGGGTGTTGGGAAGCACTTCTCATTAAGGCAACGCTTAAACAGTTTTGTAAGTATGGGGGCAAGTTCTAGTTGAAGCTTTTTCAGCACAATAATTGGAATGCCGTCAGGGCCAGTTGATTTACTAGAATCAAGATTCTTGATTAGCTTGGCGACATTACGCAAAGATATTTGTATGTTGCAGTGTGTGTTGTCCGTTATTGGAGGAAATACAGGGAGTTGATGACCTTTGTCGCATAGGGTAGAATTAGCTGCAAAGTTCTTGACAAATAGTTTGGCCTTGTCTGATGCTGACGAGATGGCCTCACGTCCATTGATGATGGTTGGGATAGAAGGCATGCTTCTGTTCAGGGTCCTGTTTGCTATTTGCCAAAACTGGTGGGAACCAAGCCGCTGCTCAGTTACTTTGGATTTAACGGACTGAGCATATAGCTTTCTTGCATTTTTATTACTGTTTTGCAGTGGTTGCTGGCAGTCCTGAAGGCAGATTTAGTCTCAGTGCATCTATTATGTTGGTAGCTATGGAAAAAGTGATTTCTGTGCGCGATGGAAGCAGCACATTCTGGGGAGAACCCTGGCTGGCTGTTTTTGTTGGAATTTTTTGGATGGTATGAATCGGTCTATGCTTACAATTAGCCATTCGATCAGGTCTGATACTATGGAGGACACATCTTTTTTAAACATGGAATGCAGTGGTAGATCGGATATAAGTGTACGGAAGCCATCCCAGTCAGCGGTAGAGTATCGATATACAGTACGGTGGAGAGGTACATCTCCAGACTTATTGCATTTCGTTTTTATCTTTACTAATACAACCGCGTGGTCTGAAGATTCCAGAGGAGACAGAACGGAACTTGAACATAGCTCAGGGGAAGTTGTGAGAAAAAGGTCTAGAAGGCTAGCGTACTGACCGGAAGTATCGGGCACTCGAGTGGATTCGTGGACAATCTGGGTGAGGTCATAGGCAATGGCAAAATCATAACAGAACCTTCCCTCATCATCTCCTTTGTTAGAGTGGGTCAGCCATTCCGCATTGTGGACATTGAAGTCACCACAAATGTGGATGTTAGCTGACGGGTGAACAGACAGGATGTGGTCAATTTTTTCAGATATGCTCTCAAGGATAGTAATTCCACTGTTGTGGGGGCGATAGAGAGCGAATATAAATGCAGTGGTGTAAGCAAGTGCAACCCGGAAGCACATATAAGGTAAATTAGCGTCCTCTCTGGAGATATCCCTACCACACGGAAAGACATCTTTAATGTAAGCACATATTCCATGTCCATGGCGATCTTGGGGGTCAGATTTGGATGTTAAGTTAGAGTATCCTTTAATCATGAATTCGTCAAGGGAAGCGGTCGGGCTAATGCAAGTTTCACTTAGAAAGAATATGTCTGGTTTCGTCTCCTGTAATTGGGTTTCAACCTTTGGAAGGTTGGAACGTAGACCCCTGATGATGAAGAAGGAGACATGGTAGTAGGGGTCTACTTTGGAGGATTGGGTTCTAGGTTTACACGTGTTATTTTTCTGGAGGTATTTCATGTTGAGGATTGGGGTTTTTGGAATAGGTCGACAGAGAGCAGGACAGAGAGGGAAGGTAAGAGAGAAAAGGAGAGGAAGATTTTTTTTAATCATTAGGGATAAGTTGGTTGGGCCATTCATTCCGAGTTCCAGATGGTGTAAAACTTACCTGCAATGCGTGCATGACCTTTTTGGATCACCATGGCTAGATGACCTGCCATTGTCACATCGCTTGCAGAGGATTTTTATGCAAGACATTCAACTAGGGTTACTGCAACCTTCCTTGAATCTATGGGTTTCTTCGAATAAACTCTCATGACGTGACCACCGTGTTCCCCAGACTATAATCCCATTGAATATATCTGGTCAATATTAAAAAGAGAAGTTTTTGAGGGATCAGAGCAATTTACTTCAAAGGATGCCTTGTGGAGAACATAGTGTATATTGTTAAAGCCATAACTCCTTTTTGAGATCAAACAATTGACTTCCCGGGGGGCAAAAGGTTGTTTTAAGTTATTTAAAAAAAATGGCGGATATATTGATAAATAATTTATTTATTTGAGGCCTGGCACCTAGCATGTGCTCTTTCTCATTTTTCTTTGACAGAAAAAATATAATAAAAATAAAGTCCGAATGATAAGACATTGTATTTTTGCCCTAAGATAATATATTAAGAGACCTGCAATAACGCGATGAACAGTGAAATTCCACAATAAAGAATAAAATGTCATAATTTCGTGAATATCGCATGAATTTGAATAATTTTTGGGAAATAACTAACCTTAAAGCAGTCATTTTCATTTTGTTTTGACGTATATTTAGAGAAATATTGATATTTTACTAATCTGCAATAAAGCGATTGACTCAGTTTATATATTTACCAAATCTGCCAATCTTATACTAAAAACAGTTAAATAGTTTCGAAACCATGCATTTTAAGAAATGAAATATTATTTTCGCAAACATAAAAATGATATACATACTTACAGATACATAAATACATGTACACACACAGACATATATATATTAGCGATATACAAACGGAATTCATTAATCATGAAGAATTAAAAAATCAATAGTAAAAAGCTAGTTGACCGCTCATCATAGCTAAAATCTTAGAGAATATGGCGAGAGACAAGTAGGGGAAAAAAGGAAAAGAGCCAGATAGAAACTGTATTTAGTCCTAAAGTGTTTTCTCTATTATATATATAGTCTTTCAAGTTTTTAACCTTTACAACTATACAAAAAAATATAATTTTTTATCATTCGTTAGAAAACCATCTAGTCAATAAGTAATTTAATCACCTGCAATCACCGCATCAGATCGCTCTAGAATTTACCATAGCACTAATAATTTATGTTTTTAAGGGATCATCAGTTGCTTACAATGAAACACCGTTTCGGGGATTTAAAAACAAAACAGCATATTACATCATGGCTTCCCAGCAGTGTTGATCAAACACCGTCTCCCTTAATCATAGGAAGAATACATGTTACAAATATTTAATCTAATTTCCTATTCTTAATTGCATTATCTAACCTTTTCCTGTTATAAAAATGAATTTCTTACCTGTGTGATTCATCAGTTTCCAAATTTTAAAATGGATATATTTTTTAATAATTTACCATATATATATATATATATATATATATATATATATATATATATATATATATATATATATAATATATATATATGGTAAATTATTAAAAAATATATCCGTATATATGTTTGTGTGAGTGTTTTCCATTTCACTCACCAAACTGATACTAGCGCATAATGCAATATCTATTATGAATAAAATGAGAGGTACTTGACTTATCTCAACAGCATCGGTCAAATGGCATACTGTTTAGCAGAACCAACAGTCGTGTAGGCAGTTGAGTTTGGATCCCGCTTTGAGGTACTTGGTCTACCTGCACTGAAGAGCTGTTATACAGCCGAACAGTCTGTCTGTGGATAACTCCCTCTCTCTCTCTCTCTCTCTATATATATATATATATATATATATATATATATATATATATATATATATATAGAGAGAGAGAGAAAGAGAGACAGAGACAGAGACAGAATAAATGACAAAAAGTTATATTCCAAAATTCATGATGTTGGCCATCTTCTAATTTATCCCTTTAATTCAGTTGACTTATACAATTCTTGACAGTATCTGCTTCGTAGCGCAAAATCAATCACTTAATTATTATATCAATCAGTGAATCTATTATGCCCTTAACGCATCATAAGGGCATCATAGATTCACGGATTGATATAATAATTAAGTGATTGATTTTGCGCTACGAAACAGAAGATAACTTTTTGTCATTTATTCTCTACTTGAGCTTCTTATATAAGGATTGATATATAATAAGAAAATATATTTCTACAGAAATATATATATATATATATATATTACAAATTGTTTTATTGCAACAATAATTTTTAATATACTGACATTTCAATGACTTTATAAAAATTAGAAAGTTTATTTTTATTGTGGGTTTCATAATGTCTCGAAACGAAAGTGGGCGGTTTTGCGTCTCTCAATAACCGTCATTCATTAAATTTACGGTAGATAAAGAAGTAAATTCTAATCTTCTATTTTTTATGTACTAGTTGTACTTCTGGATTTGTTGCATCTGACTATCGTAAGCCTATGTTTACGAGTCTTTATATACGTTGGGACCCTTTCGTTCCCCATCCCCGCACACAAAATCAATCTACCTAAGACCTTTGCAATAGGGCTTTAATGATTCCTCATGAGCCCTATATGAATAATGAGTTGAACATTATTACAGGGACTCTCTGTAACAATGGCTATCCTTACATATTGTGGAATACAAAATAAAAAAATAAATTTTCTAATATATATATATATATATATATATATATATATATATATATATATATATATATATGAACGGAGAGGGAGATATGATATCTTAATTTGTCCAGACTTCGTATGTAATAGTACAGAGTCGTGATTTAAAAATTAAAAAAAAGGATTTGGGTGCCATCAGATAGAATCGAAACCAAAAGCAAAACTGTAGCATTCAAGCTGGTGATGTTACCACTGTACCAACGTGACACGCATATGACCTGATTAAAATTAAAAAGTAAAACTAAGTTAAGATGAATGTAGAAACGGTAAACCGTTTTTTTTCAATTTTGACTAATTGTTGATCCCTTAAAAACTTTTTAACCGACTAAAGACCCATAAAAGAACGGCCCATAAAAAAATCCAATCATTTAAGGCAACTTCACTTTTGTGTAACAAATAGTGCCTGAAGAAATCTCTCGTTACTTGTAACGGGTTTAGAGAAATATGTTCATAAATTTAAAACGATACATTAATACTTATGTAAAACAAATAAAATTTATATATATATACAAATTTATTTATATAAATATATATGTGTGTGTGTGTGTGTCTGTGTCTGTGTGTCTGTGTGTGTGTGTTATATTTTAATAAATACAGATTAAGAGATCATCCCGTCGGTGACGCAGTATTTGTACATTCCTGACTGAATAAAAATACTGATACAAATACGTATATTCAATACAGAGCCTCTGGAATACATGCTTAACAGATACTTTACCCGTATTTTATATATATATATATATATATATATATATATATATATATATATATATATATATATATATATATATATATATATATATATATATATAATGCGTGTGTGTATACGCATTAAAAGTCACATATATATTTATCATTAATCCAACCTCATTTACATATACTTATGAACGTATCCGTGTGGTTGAAATTTGTGCGTAGACAGGGGGCCTGCTGTTGCCGAGTCGGGAGCAGGCCTACACGTTCCCCCTGAACGTTTCCTTTCTAAGGAAGAGTCGGCTAAAAGCTTCTATTATTATTTACCATGTAAGTGTTTTTGAAACCTGCCGCTTTCCATGCTGCTTTTTAGTCTATCTTTAGAGTGAAAGTGAAAGTGAAAGTAGACTAAACAAAGCACAAAACAAAAAATTGACTCTGATTGGTTGATTGATTGACAGAAGGAATAATAGAAAGAAGTTTACTTGATTGGAGAATATGAGAGATATTAATAGGGAATACATACGTCAAGTAGTTAATCGATAGATTGTTCATAAAAGTTAATCGATAAATGCAGGATGGCGAGAACATTACGATAGCATATCTTTAGAGTTATGATACAGTCATCGCTGGTAAGCAATTGCCTTCATTCCTTGGACTAATCTTTGTAGTATAAGAAATGGTGTCTCTATAATTATAACTTGAATGCACACGTTTAAGCTTAATATTTATGTATAAATACGTGTATATATATGTATATATATGTATATATATATATATATGACTACTTAATTTAATCACATAAATTAATATTCGAAAGTATAATTTTATGCGTATAATTAAATATGTAAAAGTATTTATTTCAACAGTGCTCAATACATAGGTAGAGCTAGAGAGTAAGTTATAAAATATATATGGCAATTAAGCTACACAGAATATTTTTCGTTTAATCCATGTAAGCTTGACGAATCCTAGCGTGGATTAAACTGGGAATATTCTGTGTAGCTTAATTGCCATATATATTTATATAAAACTACTTCATTTACACACATAAAATTAATATACGAAAGTATAAATCTAGGCGTAAACTTTAAGTATTTACTTCAAAAGTGCTCAATACGTAGGTAGAGCTAGTTAGTAAGTTATAAAATATATATGGCGATTAAGCTACACTGAATATTCCGCGTTTCATCCACTCTAGGACTCTTCAGTGTAGCTTAATCGCCATATATATTTTATAACTAAATATATATATATATATATATATATATATATATATATATATATATATATATATATACGCAAGAAGTAAATATTAAGTTTACAAACCAAAAGCTTTCGTAAACTTAAAGAGAATATGAATATTTTATACACACACACACATATATATATGCGTGTGTGTGTTTGTATGTGTGTGTGTATATGTATATATACATGAGCTGTGAAACAGCGAAACAGTACTGTATGTGGATGACTATAATGATCCCTATATTTGGTTGAGCATATTGGGAAGTGATATACAAACTGTCATTAGCGTATTAAGCGACGCTCATTGTGTAAACAAATCGAGTGGAGGCATTTGGACATTGGATCGTTAATTCATTATCCATCACAGTAGCAACCGTATATCGCAATGGTGAGAAGTCTTGACTGCCATTGGGGGGGGGATTCGATCCTAGCCGCCCTGATGAGCTGTGAAAGAGCGAAACAGTACTGTATCTGGATGACTATATATATATATATATATATATATATATATACATGATACTTTTGATGCAAAACTTTAATTAAGGTGACTATTTATGCATAAATACGTGTAAATATATTTATATATATATATATTTGTATATATATATATATATGCACACACACACACGTGTGTATAATCAAGTAGTTAAAATTAAGTTTAAAAGTCAAAAGCATAAAGCAAATAAAAAGCTCAATACAGCCAAAATAGGAAATAGAGTCTGTCATAGAAGAACAAACTTTAAGACTGTAAATTATATTTGCAATAGTTTATTGTTCGACTGAATACCCCAAAAATAAGAAATAAAATATCATAATTTCCTTAATCTGTGAGGTTTAAAAGAAATGCATTATTCTCATCAGAAGAAAGATATTAGCAAGTAAATACTATGGCGAAGCTAATAATTTGCTTGTGTTGGCATAAATTAAAACTGCATGATAATTTGTCATATATGCAAATAAGTCCAAAGATTTCATGAAATGGAGAAAGAGAAATGAAAAAAGAAAAATGAACAAAGTAAATTAGAAATTAAAGATTAAAAATCCAGCTGAAAGCACATAGAGTTGTCAGATATTTCCAAGATGAAATGATCATAACAGGTAATGTTTCCATCAAAAGCGGATTAATAATGTTGACAAGTCAGTCGAAATTAAAAATCCAAAATATGTGTAATCCAAATATGTAGCCAGATTAGCGGATTAATAGAAAACTCAATATGTCTCTTTCGAATATCATATCATACGTGCATATATATATATAGATATATATATGTATGTATATATAAATTTATATATATATAAAGATAATATATATATACATGCATATAATATATATATATATATACATATATATATATATATATACATATAGATATATAAATTTAGTAATTTAAATCTTATGACGTAAAATGGTTAAATTTCAAATCTTGAAATTTTTTATTATATGCAAGACAAAGAATACATTTCAATTAGTGTATCTCCTTAACCTATAGGTTGCCTTATCGTTTTGATAGAGGACTCAAATTAACTGGTGGCAAAAATGAAATAGAAGAATTACTCGAATCCACTATAGTCAAAATAAAGTAATATCACCACCATAGTGATCACCACGATCTCTACTATCACTACAGATAATAAGAGGTAAACGAGGAAGAAGGAGCATAGTAATATATATATATATATATATATGTATATATATATACTAGACTACCCGTGACCCGTTGGGTCAGTATGTTATATTAGCTATGGAATTTCATGTATGAGCGTGACAGTTGTGACGTAAAAAATTGTTTTTGTGACGTAATAGAAACATTTCTATTGAAGTATATTAAAATGAAAAAAGAATATAGATAGATTTCTGTGTGTCTTTTTTATAATTGTTCATTTTTTTAAAAAAGAAACTTACAGCCATTGAATTATAAGTGGTTTGCCATACTTATAGGTAAATGTGCACTGAACAGATACCATAATACTTAAAGTTAAATTCAAATTTTGATATATCTTTTAATTTAAACGCGAATAAAAAAAATCGCGACGCTGAAAACATACGCAGTAAAAAAAAAACGTTTTATTGTCGCGTTGATGATTTATTTGTAACGCAAATTAAAAAAAGATTATATTCGGAGTTATTTATTTATGTTGGTAGTGTAGAAAAAAATGTATGAAGGTTTTTTAAAAATTGAGAATATGTGTTTAAAAAATGAAGGCAGTCCGTAAATCGCCGTTATCATATGCTCATATGGTTGTCAACGGGTTAAAGTAGATTTATTTGTGAGAAAATTGCGTTAAAAGATCTTAAACGAAATACGGAAATGAACTATGCAAAAATAATGCATAAAATATAAACAATTGTTTATTTGGATAATTTAAACGCAAAAAAAAACAATTGGGACGCTAAAAACATATGCAGTAAAACAATACGTTTTATTGCGCGTTGATTATTTGTTTATGTACGCATACGCAACCGGAAATCGTAAACCGGATGTTGGGTTACAACAACCGTTACAATGTCATTTGAGTTATAAAATGATATATATATATATATATATATATATACATATATATATATATATATATATATATAGCCAGTAGAGTTTAGTTTCCTAGAAGTACATCCAATGAAACAACATGTGTCTACAAAAATAGTGCTCAATGAGTGAACAGAGCAGGTATATTAATTTTATTTATACAAACATTAATGGCTCCATATGTGCATACATGTTTCTGTAATCACCCACGTTGGGGGATTACGTCTTCAGGCCAAGAATTACCTTTCAAAAGTGACATTTCCACCAAATACATTTTTCTATTTCGTTTATCAAGTTAAAATACAACCTGGGTGGGAGTCAAAACAAAAAAACGGTAAAAGGATGAGTGAGGTCTTTGAAGATAATAAACATCTTTTTTCTTTTCCCCTTCCCCCATCCAACCTAACTTTTGGCTTTTATGGCATAGGGTACTTGAGAGTTTAGTTTTCTTGTCTTAGAGTCTGTAAGTTAATAACCTTAGCTATGGTCAACCAAGTACTGGCCGGTGCCTTTTAATCTACCTCCACCCACACATACATGCAACACACATATAACACACACATACACAGACACCGCCAACACACACATACACACATTAATACATATATTCAAAAGCGAATCCATGCTGAACGCTCTTTGTTTTATTTACTGAAACTAGACAATAATTCTGAAACTACGCAGAAATAAAGTAAAAATTACATTAAGGTAAATATGCCCAGTCTGTTAAATCCAAGGTAGCTGATCAGCGGCTTGGTTCCCACCAGTTTTGGCAAATAACAAATAGGATCCTGAACAGAAGTGTGCGTTCTATCCCAACCATTATCAATGGACCAGAGGTTATCTCGTCAGCGTCAGACAAGGCCAAACTATTTGCAAAGAACTTTGCAGCTAATTCTACCCTATGCGACGAAGGCCATCAACTCCCCATATTTCCTCCTATAACACAGAACAAGCTAGGTAACATACAAATATCCGTGCATGAGGTCGCCAAGCTAATAAAAAACCTAGATTCCAGTAAAGCAACTGGCCCTGATGGCATCTCAATTATAGTGTTAAAAAAGCTTCAACCAGAACTTGCTCCCATACTTACGAAACTATTTAAGCGCTGCCTTAAGGAGAAGTGCTTTCCGACCCCCTGGAAGACCTCCTCAGTTTGCCCTGTATTTAAGAATTCAGGTGATAAATCATCTCCCTCTCAATACAGACCAATAAGTCTTCTCTGTGTTATGAGTAAGTTACTGGAATCAATATTAAATAGAGAAATAGTCAACCACCTCAGCAGGAATAACCTTCTTAGTGACACACAATATGGTTTCCGCTCTGCAAGATCTACCGCAGATGTGCTGACAGTTATATCCCACAGGATTAGTGAATCTCTTGACAAAGGCTTCCTTTCTAGGGCAATTGCTCTCGACATATCAAAGGCCTTTGACAAAGTATGGCATAAGGGTCTACTTCACAAGATTTCCAGCTACGGTATAACTGGAAATGTTTTCTCAATCATTAAATCATTTCTCTCTGATAGGCTCATAAGAGTAGTGGTAGATGGACAAACATCGGAGGCCTGCAATATAAATGCTGGAGTCCCTCAGGGGTCAATCCTGGGCCCAACTCTCTTCCTGATCTACATCAATGACCTCCCTAAACACATACTTAAATCATTCGTTGACATCTATGCTGATGACACGACCATCTACGGCAACACATCAAAGGCTGTAAATGACGAAGTTCTCTCGGATTCTCTCTCCTCTGATCTCGAGCGCGTGGTTCAGTGGGGGAAGATGTGGCTAGTTACCTTTAATGCATCCAAAACCAAACTCCTATCCTTACATCATCAACGCTCTGATCCCCAGCTGGCATCAATTGTGATGGATGGCTCTCATCTGGGTGAGGCCCCGTGTTTTGACAAGCTTCTGGGCTTGACCTTTACTCCTGATTTGAAATGGAATACGTACATCAAGTCTGTTGCCAAGGTCGCAGGAAAGATGGTGGGATCCTTCTACCGCTCCAGAAGATATCTCACTACTGATGCAATTCTCTATCTCTATAAAAGCCAAGTACGGCCAAGGATGGAATACTGTTGCCATATCTGGGCAGGAGCTGCCAAAAACAGCCTATCATGCCTTGACAGAGTACAAAATAGACTTCGTGGTTTAGTGGGGGATGCCCTTTTCTCTACCCTGCCACCCCTCTCCCACAGAAGAGACGTTGCGAGCCTATCCTTGTTTTATCGTTATTTTCATGGCACGTGCTCGTCTGAACTCCAATCCCTGGTCCCCCCTCGCCAATCTTTCACGAAAAACACCCGTCTAGCTGAATCCACTGTGAAAAATTCCCCCCACTCTATATCTGTGCCTAAATCAAAACGCGGATTTCATGAACAAAGCTTCTTTCTTAGAACTGCACGCCTGTGGAACTCTGTTCCGTCTGCCTGCTTCCCTCCGGACTACAACTTGGATGTCTTCAAGTCTAATGTTAACAAATTCCTAATGAACTGCCCCCCTAATTAAACACTTCATAAAATCTCCTCACTAACGTGATGTACTCACAATAACCCTTATCCCTGAGTGGCTTCCGGGCCTTGATAAGTGGTGATCACTGTGTAAAAAAAAAATAAAAAATAAAAAAAAAAAATAAAACAAAAATAAAAAAATAAATAAATAAGAATAAAAATAAAAATAAAAATTAAATTAAATTAAAACAAATAAACCAACAAAATATGAATAAATATAAAACCCGAAAGTTATCTAAACCCCACATGTACCTATATGCGTGTATCAATACACTTATAAATGTCTACATTTATCTACATCCGCGCATATTACACACACACATTACAGACATACAGAGACAAATAATAGTATTTTTCTTTACTTATGTAGCGTGGTAACCTCTTCGTATATGCAATATTATGCTACCCGACTACAGACGGGTGTATATATATATATATATATATATATATATATATATATATATATACATACACATATATATATACACACACACACATATATATACATACACAAATACACATATATATATATACATATACACATATATACATATAAACACACACACAACAGACATACACAGATACATACATATATATACATACCCACACACACACATACATATATAATATATATATAAACAACATTCGGACATCCATACATTTTTGTAATCTATATTGTTACAACAATTCTATACGAGACAGCCTATTCTAATAGTTCAGAAATATACATGCATATACATACATCTACATACAATAGACACAAGATACATCCACATACAAACATACACACAGATATATAGATGCAGAGATATATATATATATAAACATACAAACATACATGCATACATAAAATACACTTATACATACAAACTCACACAAATATAGACATATACATATATACATGTATACATGTACCGTGCCACCAAATGATACATCTAAAGTAGAAACAGACATGAACACATTTACTATATAAATTCACTTTTTCTATCAAATTCCACACGTCTAGTTATGTTTCATGGCCCCATCCGCTTGTTACACTTTCCTAAGTTGTAGGTTTTTACCGTAAAAATTGACACTACGTAAAAATTTATATTGAATTCAGCATGAAGTTCATAGGGTTATCCTCATATTTAACAAACATTCTTTCCATGGTAAGGCAGATATACATAAGATGTATCACGATACAATAATAATATATAATAACATATGACAGAAATCAGAGTATTTAGGTTATACAGACCGAGTATATAAGCTTATATATTGTAGTACTTACCTTCATCTATGTTTATTCACTCTAATACCCTTATTCCCTTCTCTTCCATTCACCCTTCATTCCTTACTTTCTTTCATCTATTTATTTCTTCATTTTTTTTTTATATTAATAAATTATTTTTCCTACACGGGTATATAAAGATCATATATCCATACATGCACACACCCAAAAATATCCGTATGCATACATTATTACGAGCTTCACTCAAAACGATCTATTACTCATTTGGTTCAAATATACCTTCATACAGGTACTTATTTCGGCTAGTAATACCATAACTGCTCGATGAAGTAGAATATTAAGTGACTTACGTAACCCATACGGGTATGATTATAGTTGCGACCTCACTTATCCTCTTTGTGGGGGGGGGGTTATTCGATGGGGGTTAGTTGTACTTATAGCAGTTCCAGTCTCCTAATTTAGAGTTCCTTAAGTGCGTGTATTCTGAAATGTTTGCAGGATATAGCAGTTTCTTGTTTAATATTCAATAATTTTTCTCTGTCTTTAAACCTAGTTATCTCAATTTTTTCTGATAAACATAATAGATATGGTGAGTTCAATGAGTGGCAAGTATTGGCCCTCCTAATAATCTTCCATTCTATACTAGGTGTTTTATTTTCTCTAACTAATTTCCAGTAATATAACGATAAGGAAGTGTCCTTTTCATATGTTTGATTATTCATCGAGCGTGTATGTCCATAGAATCTATTTTTGAAAGTCATTTGGGTACTCCCTATTTAGAATCTTTCGTCCCTTGGGTTCTCCACCGGGAATATCCTTGCTTGGTATACCACCGATGAGGTCAGACATTCATTTTTATTGGGCATTCCTCAGGCTTTTTACAGTTACATTTATTCACCGCAGTGTTTGCGCTAGTATTCTCCCCTTCTTTATTAGTCGTCTTTAAAATTCTTCCATTATGCTTTTTATAATCCTTTCCAAATTATCACTACAGCTATAACTTAATTTTAATGTATTTTTATTAAATATTTTATGTAATATATTATTTGGTGGGAAATGCTTATTAATAAGTTGTAAAAATTTTGCACCAATTTTTGTTTTCAACATAATGTTAAAGGGGGGTGTGAACCTAATAATTTTCCTACCACGTTTTCTAGATCCATTTGTGCTAGTGTTATTTACTTTATATTTTATCTCTATGTCCTTATACCCACTATTTTTAATCCCCCCCTTCTGGTTTATCCGATCAAGAAATCGGCCGGAGATTTAAATGTGATGAGAAAACGGTACGAAAGACTGTGCAGTGTTCGTGATGCCCCTAAATCTGGTCGTAGGAGAGCTACTTCTAACAGGGAAGACAATGCTATCAAGATCCGCAGGCAAGCAACGGATTTGAAACGGCTCTCTAAATCCAACAACAGTGCAATCTTGTTAAAAAAGTGTTCTCTTTCTACTGTCAAGAACAGATTAAAGGAATTTCATTTGCGAGGATATGTTTCAAGACGCAAACCAATGATTTCTATGAAGAACAGAAAGCGCCGTCTGAACTTCGTCAGATGCAATGAAGATAATGACTATTCATACTTGTCATATTAGCGACGAAAGCAAGTTCAGTGATGGTAGGCAGTGCGTCCTTCGGAGGAAAGACGAAGAATTTAATCCAAAGTGCTAAGTTTCAACGCTGCAAGGTGGCGGAGGTTCAGTTTTGGTGTGGGGTATTATTAGTACCAATGGACCAGGGCCTATAGTTCGCTTGCAATGTCGAATTAATTCGACCAAGTACATTAATATGTTGACTGAGCATTTTTGACCCTACTTTCGTCGAAATTTGGATGATAATCCCATCTCCATAAAAGGTTCTTGATTGTAAGGCCAGAGTTATAATGGAGTTAAATAGCTAAAAATGGAATAAATTAGATGTGATGAATGATTCAAATTTTGCAAGCAAATCAGGAATCTAGTATTCTACACTGGTATCACATTAATAGAAATAAAAACAATGGATTATTGGATAAGAAATTTAGATCTATAAAAGGGCTTAACAAACATTAGCAATATTCTTTTAGTTATATTAATGGTGAAATAGATTAAACTGTTTCTAAATCAATAAAATAGCTTAACAAAAGTTAGCAATATAAACTTTAAAATACAATATTAGTAATTAAAGAATAGAGATTAATTGATACTGTATTTAGATCAGTAAAACTTGAAAAATCCTAGCTTATTAAATAATATTCTTGTTCTGAACGCTTAAATCAAAAACCAAAAACCAAGGTGGACCTCCACTTTCATGATAGTAAAACGTACATGGAGCTAAATAATATATTAATTAGAATCCTTGTTAATACGATATGTATTATTATTAGATAAATATTTAAAAACTTAATTCCTGAATTGATATTATTTGAATTAAAGCCATATATAACCTCAGAAAATTATGGCTGGTTGGCAAACGTAGGTTAAATCTTTGGTTAGAAAAGCAGTATCACGATTAAGATATGCATTATAAACTTATAATTTGAATAGTTTTGCCTTGATTTATTTTTGTGTGTGTGTAATTAATAAATACATCATAGATGCATATTAGGAATTTGCGAAAGTTAGAACTCTGCAAAAACATTAAAATGTCGAACGTATTGAGTTACCTCCCTTTCAACGTTATGAATACATATTAGTATTTTGGTAACTTATAATTCAACAAAACCCTTAAAATTTCGAATGTATAGAGTTAACTCCCTTTCGCCGTCTAAAATACCCTGTAATCGCAAAATAAAATATTAAAAATAAATTTAGATCCTTAATTTTAAATGAAGAATGAGACTGCACTAAATATAGAGTAATGTTAAACTTTTTTTTCCATATGGAATAAGTTTTAAACAGAAACTGCTTTTGAAAATTACACAAATAGGTTAGCCGATATTTTTATAAATAAACAAAGCAGATTCGAGATACGAAACTAACATAGAATCCAAACAATGTAGATGAAGACTTAGTTGATTAGTGTGTATTAAAAAATAATTTAAATTAAATACAGAATGAAATTTAATTTAAGAAATTAATGAATAATTTTAGTAAAACATATTAAGTAAGCATAGGTGATTAGTGGTAATGCTGCATGATAATTCGATTGAAAATTATTTTAAATACAGATACGAAAATAGGTAAATATATAAATCTTTAAAAAACTTTGGAAGGATGAGAGCCAGGTAAAATATTTTCACATATTTTTTCCACATAAAGAATACTGTTCATTGTAAAGGTGTTTTATTCTATACGTCTGACGACAGGCTGTTCTTGTGAAAATTTTCAAACGACATAATGTTTGAATTTGTCCGAATAGTATTTAAAAAATTGTAACTAACGATGAAATATACTATTTGTTGCTATCAATCTATTACTTGATGTCTTGATTTTCTTAAAACAATATATATCCTCATATATATATATATATATATATATATATATATATGCATATAAGAATCGACAAAATTCTTTTGCAAGTTATACACACACACGCACACACACATATACATATATATATGTATATATATATATATATATATATATATATATATATATACACATATATATGTACATAGTAACTCAGGTAAAGTTAGTATCAACAGAATTTTAAAAAAGTAGGATGTTTACTGCTATTGTACCATAATGTTTAATTATAAATTATACTATTTATTTGTAATAAGAGTAGTATTTATATAAACAGCCTATTTACAGATGTGACTGAGACATATTTTAAACGTGTAGCCAAATTATGTTCGTATAGATAAAACATTTTATTATAAAGATTTATATATATATATAAACTAACCCAAGACTTTGCGATGAAAATTAGGTCACCTATTTTCTCGACGCATAAAAGGGTAAATTACCCCTATTATACAAAAAAGAATAAAACTAGGAAAAGAAAAAAATAAGCTGGATCTTTGTTTATAAGAAGCTCTGTTATTATGGAATCAAATCCTTTAATCGACGGAGAGAATAACAGTGAATCTGATTAGTAAGCTACCTAGATTAAAGACTATGTGCATATATAAAAGTGCTCGTGAACATTCCATTTATTTTAACCTGACAATTTACAACATAGGTGAAACGTGGACGCTTCTTTGTAGCTCAATTGTTTTAAATATGTTCTCATAACTTACTACCTAGCATTGTGTACGAAAATATTGAAAATGTATATCTAATATATCTCCACATAAAATTTTATGTAGATACATGAAATAATAATAAATTATATAACGTTACACCCTTGCACACGCATATGTAAAGACATGAGACCCTACACGTTGTAGCAGAGAACGTCGTAAGGAACACAACACAAGTAATAACTTGACTCCTTGTTTTTAATAACGATATTTATTTTGGGGTACTTTCCCGAACAAACGGTGATCATGCACCTTCTCTCTGACTTCTCTCGAACGCCGTTTCGAACATGCTCTCGTACGTGCTCACGTGATTGTTGGGCTACGCACACGCTCATTTTATAGTCTTCGCACATAGCTTGACATTTGCATGTGTGCGTCCGCGATTTAGATTCGGGAAATTTTCTAAAATATTATAAGATAAAGATTTTAAGAAGGAAACGAAATTCAGAAAATCTTGTTGGTGTACTATGAATCAAGTTCAGTTAAAATTTGAAATATTTTAATTTTCACTTTTAGTATGCTCCCTAAAACATTTAAAACACTTTAAAGCAAATTGGGGATATCATTTTTTTTATATCAAATAAAGTTTATCAATTCTTTTTAAATGCATTATCTGACTTTTATAATAAAATAAAACAAAACATAGTCCACATAAAACACTTTTATAACTACTACCTCTATTTCAAAATTAGAATTTATCAGTTATTAGTATATGGTCCATATTATAAAAACAAATATCTAAAAGTAATATATATATATATATATATATATATATATATATATATATATATATATATATATATTATGACATCGAACTTAGAATTTACCGTTGATTTTTAGTCGCATACAAGCGACTCTATAAGTCACTCTGTAGGTCGGTCGGTCGGTCGGTCGGTCGGTCTCGGTCGGTCTGTCGGTCAGTCCGTAGCACTTTTGAGCTTGGTCATTTTGGTTAAGATCAAAGGTGTGTTGTTAATAGATGCTGTTCTTAGCTGTTTAAGATCAAAGTGTAGCATCTGTTCCGGTAGATACTGCAAGCAAAGACCTTATGTGGAGGAAACCACACAAACATGATTTGTTCGGTGGGGGAGCAAATAAACACCAATCCCACATATAAGACTTTGGTCAATGTAGGGGCAACCCTTCATACCAATTGTCACTGTACAGCTCCCCTATTCCCCGGAGAGCTGGACCCCATGTCCCCTTCACTCCTCACATTAACAATTGATCTTGTGCCTAAGTTTCTCGGTGGGGAGCAAATAAACACAAACGCTTCATACCAATTGTCACTAACCAGCTCCCCTACTCCCCGGGGAGCTGATCCCCATTTCCCCTTCACTCCTCACATTAAAAATTGGCCTTGTGCCTCATTTGCTCGGTGGGAGGAGCAAATGAATACAAACCCCGCGTATAAGACCTTGGTCAATGTAGGGACAACCCTTCCTACACATTTTAACTATCCAGCTCCCCTACTCCCCGGAAAGTTTGTCCCCATTGCCTGTCCACTACTCACATTTAAATTTTTTATTTTTTTTATTCAATTTTCACCCCAAACAAGGAACAGTGCCACTTTGAAGCAGGGGGCTACTATCAGGGACTTAACTAGCGGGGTCATTATGAAGGGAGATGAGTAGAAAGATCGTTGTTAACATTACACTTGAACTTCTGCCTATCATTGCAGTTGGGAAGGCAGAATCCCGGAAGGGAGTTCCAAAGACCCGCAGTTCTGGGGAAGAAACTATTGGAGTAAAAGGCTTTCTTGCACCTAGGGATCTCTACTGTAATAGGATGAGACTTAGTAGCTTGTCGGGTTTGTCGGGGGTAGTTACGTCGAGGAGGTACAATTATTTGCAGTTCGTCAGAGCATTCACCATTGAAGTATTTGTAGAACAGGCAGAGGGATGCAACATCTCGTCGATGGGACAGAGGCTGAAGCCTAGATAACAGTTCAGGACCTATCAGGTTGGCGACTCTCTTTTGAACCCTGTCCAGGAGCGAGAGACAAGAAGCAGATGCACCACCCCAGATGTGACAACAGTACTCCATACATGGGCGAATGGTTGCCTTATAGAGGTATAGGATACTGTCAGGCGTAAATAGTTTTCTAGCACGGTAGAGGGAGCCAACCTTCCTTGCAGCAGCCTTGGCAATGCTCTCAATGTATCTATTCCAGTTCATATTCCCTGTAAACGTTAGGCCGAGGAGTTTAAAAGAAGTACTTTCAGGTAATGTGTTCTTGGCCATTGCTATTGGTGGCAGAGAAGGTTTCTTGTAGTTATTGAAGGAAACAAGCTTAGTCTTAGCAGCATTGAATGTGACCAACCATTTTTGTCCCCATTCCACTACGGATTGAAGGTCATCCTCTAGCGTTTCTGCCATTTCCTTGGATATGTGTTCATTTGTTTTCCCCTCATATCTGTTATAGAGAGTGGTGTCATCGGCAAATATACCCATCTCCGAAACAATTTTATCAGGGAGGTTGTTTATGAATATCAGGAATAATAGAGGTCCAAGGATAGACCCCTGAGGTACTCCCGCATTTATGTCGTATTGTTTTGATGTACCACCGTCGAGGACAACTTTGATTTTTCTATTACTTAAGAAGGATTTAATTACATTATGAATTCTTCCAGTGATTCCATATGATCTAATTTTCCTTAGAAGACCATCGTGCCATACCCTGTCAAAAGCCTTAGATATATCGAGGGCGACCGCTCTACCCTCCCCTGTTTTATCCAATGAACGGTATATACGTTCAGAAACTACAGTTAAGATATCTGCTGTTGAACGGGCTTGCCTGAATCCATATTGTTTGTCAGTCAGGAGTTTAGCAGCTGTTAGGTGCTGGACTAGGGCTAGATTAACTAAGGACTCAAATATTTTGGCGAAAAGCGGGAGGAGGCTAATGGGGCGATAATTTAGTGGGTCAGTTCTTTCACCAGAATTCTTGAAGACTGGTACCACAGAGGCGGTTTTCCAGCAGTCGGGAAAACAAGATTCGTTAAGGCATTTATTGTAAAGTTTGGACAGAACTGGAGCAATCTCGGCAGAGCATTTTTTTAATAGCACAGCCGGGATGAGATCTGGTCCACATGCTTTTGAGGTGTCTAGGTTTTTTATAATAGCATGTACCTGAGAAAAATGGTCCTTCGCCTAATTTAAGACCTTGGTTAATGTAGGGGAAACCCTTCATACTAATTGTCACTATCCAGCCCCCCTACTTCCCGGGGAGCTGGTCTCCATTTCCCTTTCACTCCTCACATTAAAAATCGGCCTTGTGCCTAATTTGCTCGGTGGGGGAGCAAATAAATACCAACCCTTCATATAAGATCTTGTTCAATGTACGTGCAAGTCTTCATATCAATTGTCACTATCCAGCTCCCCTACTCCCCGGGGATTGTTCCCCATTTCCCCTTCACTCCGCACATTAAAATTCGGCCTTCTGCCTAATTTGCTCGGTGGGGGAGCAAATGAATACCCTTTTTGGCCTTTTGGCCAGGATCAAAGTGTAGTATATGTTCTTACTTATGTTTGTAACTTTGTTATATAAAGTGGAGAATCACTTTTCTGTATTAATTTAATGTAAAATGATCATCCACTTTACAACCAGTCAGTCTCGAAATTATTCAAGTCATTCTCCAGATCATTCAAGTTGTTTTTGAAGTAATACAGTTATTTTTTAAGCATTCGAGTAAGACTTAAGGTCATTCAATTCATCCTTAATTTCATTAAAGTCATTCTAAGTCATTTATTTTTTATTTATTTAAGTCATTTCAGCCCATTTTTCGGCCATTTTCGTTTATCTTTAAGAATTTCATGTCGATCCTGCATTCACGCATTCATTCATTATACGAGAGCACGCGACTAATGGCTATCGTCCTTGTTTAGGCTTGGCTTTACTGCATGTGACGTGATAAAACTTCTCAAATGCACTTGCGATGTTATGTTGTATAAAAGTGTTGACTTTGGTCAGAATCGAACTTATTTCAAGGGGTTAAAATATATGTGTTCGATTATCCTAAACAACATATTCCTTGATGTAAAACTCACCAAACTTATCAGTAACGTGGCTTAGCGAAGAAACTCTGGAACCATAAGATGCTGACTACTAGTACCAAGATTAAGGTGCACGTTGCTCACGACAGTGAATCATAAGCCTTTCATACTTGTGAACCAAACAGGTTCAACATATACGCATTTTTCAGTTGACAGTCGACGTCTCAAACAATAGCGTCCTTAGTCAGGCCGACAATCGAAGTATATTCACTACTCCAAAACTTGAATACCGCGAAAATTAATAAGAATATAAACGCTAATATAATGTGGTCAGCTAGGTAAAAAAAATACGATGTTTTACCGAGTTAATGCTCGGTATTGACTAGTGCTTAGCTTTCATTATTACCCTTGTGTATATGTCTATATATATATATATATATATATATATATATATATATATATATATGTGTGTGTGTGTGTGGGTGTGTGTGTGGGTGTGGGTGGGTGTGTGTGTGAGAGAGAGAGTGTGTGTGTGGGTGTGTGTATATACAATAGTTATGTATTAGATAGTAGTGTAGACTATACTCTCAAGCCTTGCTTGTACAAAGTAATATCTTGCTTATCTCGGCATTGTTTCCATTCGTACTGAATTTTTTTTTTTTTGCCACTGGACTCAAAATATATCGATACAGGAAAAATGCACTTGCGTATTGTATAACCCTTGATTCATTATAGATTTACCGTACAAACATTGTTGCAAAGGGAATCCATTGTTTTTCGAGATTGAAAAATGCCTAAAATATTATTAATATATTAAACTGAACCATATTTCGGTTGATCTTAACAAGGTATAGTATTATACACTATCCCAGTTTAATGATATATAAATAAATATAATCTGATTGATATGTATATCTACTTTCATGTCTGTAATACGTTTCTTTTTTGTGTACTGTTTTTCTATTCGTTTCTACTTTTGCTACTGGCTTTTTCTTTGGGCCCATTTGTCATTCTTGTTTTGTTTTGTGTAATGAAGTTTTAGAGTCTGTTTAACTGCCATTAATTTAAATTGTAGTTCACTATCTTTCACCAATAACCATTTGTTGAGTTATCAGGCCATGTTTGCCTAGAAATTATTTTGGATAAGAATAGGTCTACTTGGCGACGATATACAGGAAACAAAATAAAATATTTTTCGAAAAGTAATTTGAAATATAAATAAGAAACCTGACATCAGGTTAAATCTCCACGCGTTACGTGAAATAACACAGCTTTGACAAGAATAGGTGCACCTGGTGACGATATACAAGAAACATAAAATTATTATCGGATATGATAAAAGTTCATTCGAATAAAATTAATGAAACTGCAACCAGGTACTTCGTGTGGAGAAACAAAAAACATGATCAATTGTCAAAAATATAAGTTAAATGCTGTAGATTTGAAAGTTCATTTTTTGACAAACTGTATAAACAGGTATATTTAAGTAAAACCAATGTCAGGTTAGTTCATTGAAACGATCATCATTGAATAAAACGCATTTCAGGGTGTAGTTATTTCAAGGGGCGTTTGAACTGGTCACAGATAATGATATAATAAATCGTAATGGATATAGGTTTTGTTGATTTTGGGCTCCGTAGATTTCTCGTGCGCGCATCTTTCTCTTAACTGTCAAGCATCCATAATCGTAATCGACAATACAAACATACTGTAATATTTTCATGTATTAGCGTGACGTCATACAGTAGAAATACACTGCATGTATTTTTTTATTATTAAATTGGGTTAATGTCCACGAGATTTAGAGACAACTGATAGGTTACCTGTTGGTTGGTTCGTTGTTTTTGTTTTACGGCATATCAACCTTTTTCAGGTTATTTAATGCCGAATCTAGTTATTTAGAGGAACGATTTTAATGGAGCATATTTTTTTAAGTCAGATTCTATTTAACCCAAAGTTGGGACCCTAACAGGTACTACCACTCCGGGTCAGAGTGGGCCTGGGAGCAATGGCAATTAAGGGTAGCTCCACACTCCCCAAGGCCCGCAAGGTGGAGCCTCACCATCGGATATAGTTTTAGGTCATATCCAGGACCATAGGTTACCTGTGGCATCCGTACACATAAAAAAATCATATATACGGCATAATCACGTTGACACACCGGTTTCTGTTAGATCACCAAAGTTAAGCAACGTTGAACCTGGGCGATACTACAATGGATGACCATTTGGGAACACCATGTGCTGTATGTGTTCTCCACTTATCTCGGTGTTGTTTCCAGTCATCCTAAACTTCTTGCCACTGGACGAAAGCAGAGACGATTCAAGAGCGGTGTGATTGGGATTACATAACACTTGCTTCATAATTACATCCGCAACTATCCTCACAGGGAGTATCCATTGTCTTTCGAGAACAGAGGCGATATATATATATATATATATATATATATATATATATATATATATTATACTTGTTAAAGAAATTTTAAAAGAAATTTTTAAACGTATTTCGAAATTTTTAAACATAATTCGATATAATTAAATGAAATGTAACGTTTTTAATCGATATTGATATAAATTTTAAGTTTGAATTGTTATATATAAAAAATAATTAGATTTTTAAATTAAATTGATTTCAAATTAAAATCGTTTTATATATAAAAAAAAACATTATATAAAAAAAATTGCAATCAAAATTAGAGTATTGGCTGAGGAGAGCTTGATATGAATATCTAAAACGGTCCTAATTATCTGGCTTGAAACCGACGGTACCAATGACTTATCTCCTCTAACAACTTTCTGTACACAAAATACAATATATAAATATATATATATATTTATATATATATATATATATATGTATATATATATAATAATAATAATTAAATACCTACAGACACTAGTGTTTCGTCCTTTCGCGAATCCTCAGTGCAGGGTTTCACGATTGACACCAATTGACAGATTCAAACCCGGCAACACTGGATTAGCAAAGACCGTATCCAATCGGCTACCATTAACCGCGTGAAATAACGTTAAAATTAACAATTCTAAATTTAAATGTTCTTTAAGTCAGTCATAGTGATCTAATCGTTATACGATGATCTATGCATAAGAGATAAATTGACCGACTTTAATTAAACTGAAAGTGCTCAACGATAAGTAATGTGTCCCTTAAAAGGCTGAAATTATTATTTTTTAACTCTAATAATTAAATACCTACAAACATTAATGTTTAATCCTTTCGTGAATCTTCAGTGCAGGGTGCCACGATCAACACTAGTATATATATATATATATATATATATATATATATATATATATACTAGCAAAAGTACCCGTCGTTGACTGGGTTCAAAAACAACCTACGGAAAATGGACTCTGATTTATTAAAGTATGATAGGTTATGAAAAGGAAGGGTTGTAAAGAGATAGCTTCGAATTCGGGTGTATCAAAACCAAAGCAAAATATGATGAAAGTAAAAATAAAATCGATAAACCCCATAATTTATTATACCATACCTGTTCACACTGAAACACTTATCACAATATTCTGTGGGTCTATATTAAAAAAACCTTGTTAAACTTTGTAACATATATCCATTCTATGGAGGTCAGGCGCGAACGAACCTCTCATAATTTTATTATACCATATTTCTTCAAACTGAAACATAATTGTCAAAGTATACTTACGCAGATAGATATGAAAAGTCTTTATTAAAGTTTGTGTCTATTTCCATTCTATGAAGGCCAGGCGCGAACGCAGACCCCACAATTTTATTATACCATCCCTATTTAAGTTAAAACATACTTATCAATATATTCTTACGTACATCTATATCAAAAACACTTGTAAACATTTTTTTTAATTTTTAAAATTTTTATTTCCATACTTTTTGGACGCAGACCCCCACAATTTTAATGAACCACCGTTCTGCCAGATCAAACATACCCATTCCTGTGTCTCGATACATCTTCTATCATTATATGTAATCAGATTTTTTTAAATAGTCAACCATATAGGAGCCTATTCGTGACCAGACGCACACACACACACATTCAGCTTTATATATATATATATATATATATATATATATATATATATATATATATATATATATATATATATATATTCGTACATAACTAATTTACGGGTATTATTAGACGTGGCTATTGTTTCGCACAGATGGAGAAAGGGTTTAATTTATATGCGATATACATTACTAGAAAATGTACATATGCGTATTTACTTGCGAAATATATGATTAGACAGAAGTGAAAGTTTCTGTTTGTTTCGTTTTCTGCCTCATGCGAGTCGAAAATGTTTGAAAATATAGCGAGTTCTTATTTATACTGGAGTATAGCATTTGTTTGTTGATCCGCCAACTCGAAATTTGGATAAGAAAATGTAGTTTTTTTTTACTCAAGTTTTATAAAACGTGTATGAATGAAAAATACTGCCCAGATAAATACTTGTAGGGCTAATCATTAAACTGGATAAGCGGTTAGGAGATATGGAGAACATTTATAGATTAGTTGGGTTATCTCTAATGTTTTTATAAATAAATACGTATGTATAAGAACAGAGTAAAAAAGAAGTGAATATCGATGAATCGAAGGTAAGAAAAATGGCTATTGATCGATAAATTGATAGATATGGACAGCCCAGTCTAAATATATTTAGATAGATAACAATATACCAAAGAAATAAATCGACAGATAGGTAGGTGGACTCGAAAAAAAATGAAAAGAAAAAAATAGAATAGAATAACACTCTTTGTCTTGGAAAAGGTTCAACTAACTTATTGCATCACATTAAGTCGACATCCGGTTGCCCGTTTTCACTTCCTGTCTGCCATTCCCCACTTTTCAAACTTCTAGCTGATTTCCAGCGCTGGCAAGTTTGACTAAGCTACAATTTCAAGGAATTAACAAACTGGTTCGCTAATCCTTGGCACTCTTTACAATCGGTTAAAATTTGGCGAGTGAATATCGAGCAGCCTCTCTCTCTCTCTCTCTCTTCTCTCCCTCTCTCTCTCTCTCTCTCTCTCTCTCTGTATATATATATATCTTTCTATCTTTCTATTTATTTCCCTCTCTCTTTCTCTTTCTCTTTCTCTTTCTCTTTCTCTCTCTCTTTCTTTCTCTTTTCACATTCCTGTATCTGTATATCATTCGATTGTCGATAGCTTTTCGATAACTTTCTTTTGTTTCGACATCCTATCCTTCACCCTTCTTGTCTACTACGCCCGTTCGACTGGTTGGATGGTTGGCTAAAAGCGTAAAGATTTACAAGAGGAATTGATTGTCGTTGTTTCTGAGTCGTTCCCAAAATGCGAAACGCTTTAGCAGAGTGTCAGTGTCGATTTGCGAGCATTTACCGTCTAAAGTGCCGTCGCTTAAACGTTTTTTTTTATACCACTGAAACGAGAGTTTTCAAACCACCACGTCGGCACATGATATCATAATGGAATCTAACAATTTTACTTTCATTTTACTATTTTTCAATCCAAACAAAGCATATTACTACTTTGAATAGTGTCTAAAAGGAAACTGTGGGGAGTTGAGCTGCAAGATTCCTGTTTACATTACATGTGGACTCAAAGTTCGGCCGGTTAGAACAGCCAGGGATACGGGTAAAGTAATGTCTGGAAGTCCGAATATAGGAAATAATTGATATATAGTTTTTAGCAAGGGACTTCAACAGAGAAAGGGTGGGATTTTGCTACTCATCGGGTTAGTCTGGAGTATATACGTCGAGAGAGCGCAAATGCTATGAGTACATCACACCAAATTCCATGAAAATACTTATGAACAGGCACAAGAAGGCAACATTGCGGCGATGGGACAGAGGCTAGAGCTTAGCCGATAGTGATTACTATTCATGTTCAACCAGTCGTTTTCTCTTTAGCTCTATTGAAATATATTTGCCTCCCCATGAAAGCAAAATGTGACACAAGGTCGTTTTTAATGTGGGGGGGCAGCTTCCCGAAAAGTGGCACTCTAGAAGTAGAAAAATAAAAATAACCTTAGTATAGAAGGGATTACATTGACTAAGGACCAATTAACTTGCGTATAACATCAGAAGAGAAATCAATTCTATGGAGGCCGATTTGACTTCTTTTTTTTTTATTCACACTTTTTAATTTTGTTAACTTCTGTTATATACTCATTTTCGTGCGATTTTCTACTAGGAATCTAAGGTCAGAAATTACGTCATGATTTTCCCACTGTGAAATTCTGTACAGAAAAACACTTCTACTAAGTGCAGGTTTTGCGACACAGAAGTAGCGCGTGTGAACAATCTGAAATCCAACTGTAACCTTCTCCTAGAGGACGGCTACTATACGACGTGCCACAATGAAGTGTGTAAATATCTGGACGTGACACAATGAAGTGTGTAAATATATAGACGTGTGCGTTTTAGCTGTTTATATGGACGTGTGTGGTTTAACTGTTTATATGGACGTGTGTGTTTTAGATGTTTATATGGACGTGTGTGTTTTAGCTGTTTATATGGACGTGTGTGTTTAAGCTGTTTATATGGACGTGTGTGTTTTAGATGTTTATATGGACGTGTGTGTTTAAGATGTTTATATGGACGTGTGTGTTTTAGATGTTTATATGGACGTGTGTGTTTTAGATGTTTATATGGACGTGTGTGTTTTAGATGTTTATATGGACGTGTGTGTTTTAGATGTTTATATGGACGTGCGTGTTTTAGATGTTTATATAGACGTGTGTGTTTTAGATGTTTATATGGACGTGTGTGATTTAGATGTTTATATGGACGTGTGTGTTTTAGATGTTTATATGGACGTGACGTGTTTTAGATGTTTATATAGACGTGTGTGTTTTAGCTGTTTATATGGACGTGTGTGTTTTAGATGTTTATATGTATGTGTGTGTTTTGGATGTTTATATGGACGTGTGTGTTTTAGCTGTTTATATGGACGTGTGTGTTTTCGATGTTTATATGGACGTACGTGTTTTAGATGTTTATATGGACGTGTGTGTTTTCGATGTTTATATGGACGTGTGTGTTTTAGATGTTTATATGGACGTGTGCGTTTTAGCTGTTTATATGGACGTGTGTGTTTTAGATGTTTATATTGACGTGTGCATTTTAGATGTTTATATGGACGTGTGCATTTTAGATCTTTAAATGGACGTGTGCATTTTAGATCTTAATATGGACGTGTGTGTTTTAGATGTTTATATGGACGTGTGCGTTTTAGATGTTTATATGGACGTGTGTGTTGTAGATGTTTATATAGACGTGTGTGTTTTAGATTTATATATGGACGTGTGTGTTTTAGATGTTTATATGGACGTGTATGTTTTAGATGTTTATATGGACGTGGGTGTTTTAGATGTTTAAATAGACGTGTGTGTTTTAGATGTTTATATGGACGTGTATGTTCTAGATGTTCATATGGACGTGTGTGTTTTAGATGTTTATATGGACGTGTGTGTTTTAGCTGTTTATATGGACGTGTGCATTTTAGATGTTTATATGGACGTGTGCATTTTAGATGTTTATATGGACGTGTGTGTTTTAGATGTTTATATGGACGTGTGTGTTTTAGATGTTTATATGGACGTGTGTGTTTTAGCTGTTTATATGGACGTGTGCGTTTTAGATGTTTATATTGACGTGTGTGTTTTAGATGTATATATGGACGTGTGTTTTTTAATTGTATATATAGACGTACGTGTTTTCGATGTTTCTATGGACGTGTGGGTTTTAGATGTTTATATGGACGTGTGTGTTTTAGATGTTTATATGGACGTACGTGTTTTAGCTGTTTATATTGACGTACGTGTTTTAGATGTTTATATGGACGTGTGTGTTTTAGCTGTTTATATGGACGTACGTGTTTTGGATGTTTATATGGACGTACGTATTTTCGATGTTTATATGGACGTGTGTGTTTTAGATGTTTATATGGACGTGTGCATCTTAGATGTTTATATGGACGTACGTGTTTTAGCTGTTTATATGGACGTACGTGTTTTAGATGTTTATATGGACGTGTGTGTTTTAGCTGTTTATATGGACGTACGTGTGTTCGATGTTTATATGGACGTACGTGTTTTCGATGTTTATATGGACGTGTGTGTTTTAGCTGTTTATATGGACGTGTGCATTTTAGATGTTTATATGGACGTGTGTGTTTTAGATGTTTATATGGACGTGTGTGTTTTAGATTTAAATATGGACGTGTGTGTTTTAGATGTTTATATGGACGTGTGTTTTAGATGTTTATATTGTTGTGTGCGTTTTAGATATTTATATGGACGTGTGTGTTTTAGATGTGTATATGGACGTGGGTGTTTTAGATGTTTATATGGATGTGGGTGTTGTAGATGTTTATATGGACGTGTGCATTTTAGATGTTTATATGGACGAGTGCATTTTAGATGTTTATATGGACCTGTGCATTTTAGATGTTTATATGGACGTGTGTGTTGTAGATGTTTATATGGACGTGGGTGTTTTAGATGTTTATATTGACGTGTGTGTTTTAGATATTTATATGGACGTGTGAGTTTTAGATGTTTATATGGACGTGTGCATTTTAGATGTGTATATAGACGTGTGTGTTGTAGATGTTTATATGGACGTGTGTGTTTTAGATGTTTATATGTATGTGTGTGTTTTGGATGTTTATATGGACGTGTGTGTTTTAGCTGTTTATATGGACGTGTGTGTTTTCGATGTTTATATGGACGTACGTGTTTTAGATGTTTATATGGACGTGTGTGTTTTCGATGTTTATATGGACGTGTGTGTTTTAGATGTTTATATGGACGTGTGCGTTTTAGCTGTTTATATGGACGTGTGTGTTTTAGATGTTTATATTGACGTGTGCATTTTAGATGTTTATATGGACGTGTGCATTTTAGATCTTTAAATGGACGTGTGCATTTTAGATCTTAATATGGACGTGTGTGTTTTAGATGTTTATATGGACGTGTGCGTTTTAGATGTTTATATGGACGTGTGTGTTGTAGATGTTTATATAGACGTGTGTGTTTTAGATTTATATATGGACGTGTGTGTTTTAGATGTTTATATGGACGTGTATGTTTTAGATGTTTATATGGACGTGGGTGTTTTAGATGTTTAAATAGACGTGTGTGTTTTAGATGTTTATATGGACGTGTATGTTCTAGATGTTCATATGGACGTGTGTGTTTTAGATGTTTATATGGACGTGTGTGTTTTAGCTGTTTATATGGACGTGTGCATTTTAGATGTTTATATGGACGTGTGCATTTTAGATGTTTATATGGACGTGTGTGTTTTAGATGTTTATATGGACGTGTGTGTTTTAGATGTTTATATGGACGTGTGTGTTTTAGCTGTTTATATGGACGTGTGCGTTTTAGATGTTTATATTGACGTGTGTGTTTTAGATGTATATATGGACGTGTGTTTTTTAATTGTATATATAGACGTACGTGTTTTCGATGTTTCTATGGACGTGTGGGTTTTAGATGTTTATATGGACGTGTGTGTTTTAGATGTTTATATGGACGTACGTGTTTTAGCTGTTTATATTGACGTACGTGTTTAAGTTGTTTATATGGACGTGTGTGTTTTAGCTGTTTATATGGACGTACGTGTTTTGGATGTTTATATGGACGTACGTATTTTCGATGTTTATATGGACGTGTGTGTTTTAGATGTTTATATGGACGTGTGCATCTTAGATGTTTATATGGACGTACGTGTTTTAGCTGTTTATATGGACGTACGTGTTTTAGATGTTTATATGGACGTGTGTGTTTTAGCTGTTTATATGGACGTACGTGTGTTCGATGTTTATATGGACGTACGTGTTTTCGATGTATATATGGACGTGTGTGTTTTAGCTGTTTATATGGACGTGTGCATTTTAGATGTTTATATGGACGTGTGTGTTTTAGATGTTTATATGGACGTGTGTGTTTTAGATTTTAATATGGACGTGTGTGTTTTAGATGTTTATATGGACGTGTGTTTTAGATGTTTATATTGTTGTGTGCGTTTTAGATATTTATATGGACGTGTGTGTTTTAGATGTGTATATGGACGTGGGTGTTTTAGATGTTTATATGGATGTGGGTGTTGTAGATGTTTATATGGACGTGTGCATTTTAGATGTTTATATGGACGAGTGCATTTTAGATGTTTATATGGACCTGTGCATTTTAGATGTTTATATGGACGTGTGTGTTGTAGATGTTTATATGGACGTGGGTGTTTTAGATGTTTATATTGACGTGTGTGTTTTAGATATTTATATGGACGTGTGAGTTTTAGATGTTTATATGGACGTGTGCATTTTAGATGTGTATATAGACGTGTGTGTTGTAGATGTTTATATGGGCGTGTGTGTTTTAGATGTTTATATGGACGTACGTGTTTTAGATGTTTATATGGACGTACGTGCTCCATGTTTATATGGACGTGTGTGTTTTAGATGTTTATATAGACGTGTGCATTTTAGATGTGTATATGGACGTGTGTGTTTTTGATGTTTATATTGACGTGTGTGTTTTCGATGTTTCTATGGACGTGTGGGTTTTAGATGTTTATATGGACCTACGTGTTTTAGATGTTTATATGGACGTGTGTTTTAGCTGTTTATATGGACTTACGTGGTTTCGATGTTTATATGGACGTACGTGTTTTCGATGTTCATATGGACGTGTGTGTTTTAGATGTTTATAGGGACCTGTGGGTTTTAGATGTTTATATGGACATGTGTGTTTAAGATGTATATATGCACGTGTGTGTTTTAGATGTTTATATGGACGTGTGTGTTTTAGATGTTCATATGGAGGTGGGTGTTTTAGATGTTTATATAGACGTGTGTGTTTTAGATGTTTATATGGACGTGTGAGTTTTAGATGTTTATACGGGCGTGCATGTTCTAGATGTTCATATAGACGTGTGTGACTCAGCTGTTTATATGGACGTGTGCATTTTAGATGTTTATATGGACGTGTGTGTTTTAGATGTTTATATTGACGTGTGTGTTTTAGATGTTTATATGGACGTGTGTGTTTTAGCCATTTATATGGACGTGTGAGTTTTAGATGTTTATATGGACGTGTGTGTTTTAGATGTTTATATGGACGTGTGTGTTTTAGATGTATATATGGACGTGTGTGTTTTGGATGTTTTTATGTACGTGTGTGTTTTAGATGTTTATATGGACGTGTGTGTTTCAGATGTTTATATGGACCTGTGTGTTATAGATGTGTATATGGACGTGTGCATTTTAGATGTTTATATTGACGTGTGCATTTTAGATGTTTATATGGACGTGTGTGTTTTAGCTGTTTATATGGACGTACGTGTTTTAGCTGTTTATATGGACGTACGTGTTTTAGATGTTTATATGGACCTGTGTGTTTTAGCTGTTTATATGGACATACGTGTTTTCGATGTTTATATGGACGTACGTGTTTTCGATATTTCTATGGACGTGTGTGTTTTAGATGTTTATATGGACGTGTGCATTTTAGATATTTATATGGACGTACGTGTTATAGCTGTTTATATTGACGTACGTGTTTTCGATGTTTATATGGACGTGTGTGTTTCAGCTGTTTATATGGACGTACGTGTTTTGGATGTTTATATGGACGTACGTGTTTTCGATGTTTATATGGACGTGTGTGTTTTCGATGTTTATATGGACGTACGGGTTTTAGCTGTTTATATGGACGTACGTGTTTTAGATGTTTATATGGACGCGTGTGTTTTAGATGTTTATATTGACGTACGTGTGTTCGATGTTTATATGGACGTACGTGTTTTCGATGTTTATATGGACGTGTGTGTTTTAGCTGTTTATATGGACGTGTGCATTTTAGATGATTATATGGACGTGTGCATATTAGATGTTTATATGGACGTTTGTGTTTTAGATGTTTATATGGACGTGTGTGTTTTAGATGTTTATATGGACGTGTGTGTTTTAGCTGTTTATATGGTTGTGTGCGGTTTAGATGTTTATATGGACGTTTGTGTCTTAGATGTGTATATGGACGTGGGTGTTTTAGATGTTTATATGGACATGACGTGTTTTAGATGTGTATATTGACGTGGGTGTTTTCGATGTTTATATTGACGTGTTGGGTTTTAGAAATTTATATGGACGTGTTTGTTTTAGATGTTTATATGGATGTCTGTGTTTTAGATGTGAATATGGACGTGTGTGTTTTAGATGTTTATATTGACGTGTGTGTTTTAGATATTTATATGGACGTGTGTTTTTTAGATGTTTATATGGACGTGTGCATTTTAGATGTGTATATCGACGTGTGTGTTATAGATGTTTATATGGGCGTGTGTGTTTTAGATGTTTATATGGACGTACGTGTTTTAGATGTTTATATGGACGTACGTGTGTTCGATGTTTATATGGACGTACGTGTTTTCCATGTTTATATGGACGTGTGTGTTTTAGATGTTTATATAGACAGGTGCATTTTAGATGTTTATATGGACGTGTGCATTTTAGATGTTAATATTGGCGTGTGTGTTGTAGATGTTTATATGGACGTACGTGTTTTAGATGTTTATATGGACGTACGTGTTTTAGATGTTTATATGGACGTGTGTGTTTTAGCTGTTTATATGGACTTACGTGGTTTCGATGTTCATATGGACGTACGTGTTTTCGATGTACATATGGACGTGTGTGTTGTAGATGTTTACATTGACGTGTGAGTTTTAGATGTTTATATTGACGTGTGTGTTTTAGATGTTTATATGGACGTGTGTGTTTTAGATGTTTTTATGGACGTGTGTGTTTCAGATGTTTATATGGACGTGTGTGTTATAGATGTGTATATGGACGTGTGCATTTTAGATGTTTATATTGACGTGTGCATTTTGATGTTTATATGGACGTGTGTGTTTTAGCTGTTTATATGGACGTACGTGTTTTAACTGTTTATATGGACGTACGTGTTTTCGATGTTTATATGGACGTGTGTGTTTTAGCTTTTTATATGGACTACGTGTTTTCTATGTTTATATGGACGTACGTGTTTTCGATGTTTATATGGACGTGTGTGTTTAAGATGTTTATATGGACGTGTGCATTTTAGATGTTTATATGGACATACGTGTTTTAGCTGTTTATATTGACGTACGTGTTTTCGCTATTTTATATGGACGTGTGTGTTTTAGCTGTTTATATGGACGTACGTGTTTTGGATGTTTATATGGACGTACGTGTTTTAGATGTTTATATGGACGTGCGCATTTTAGCTGTTTATATGGACGTACGTGTTTTTGATGTTTATATGGACGCGTTTGTTTTAGATGTTTATATGGACGTACGTGTGTTCGATTTTTATATGGACGTACGTGTCTTCGATGTTTATATGGACGTGTGTGTTTTAGCTGTGTATATGGACGTGTGCATTTTAGACGATTATATGGACGTGTTCATTGTAGATGTTTATATGGACGTTTGTGTTTTAGATGTTTATATGGACGTGTGTGTTTTAGATGTTTATATGGACGTGTGTGTTTTAGCTGTTTATATGGTTGTGTGCGTTTTAGATGTTTATATGGACGTTTGTGTTTTAGATGTGTATATGGACGGGGGTGTTTTAGATGTTTATATTGACGGTTGTGTTTTTTATGTGTATATGGACGTGTGTGTTTTAGATGTTTATATGGACGTGTGCATTTTAGATGTTTATATGGACGTGTGCATTTTAGATGTTTATATGGACGTGTGCATTTAAGATGTTTATATGGACGTGTGTGTTGTAGACGTTTATATGGACGTGGGTGTTTTCAATGTTTATATTGACGTGTTGGGTTTTAGACATTTATATGGACGTGTTTGTTTTAGATGTGAATATGGACGTCTGTGTTTTAGATGTGAATATTGACGTGTGTGTTTTCGATGTTTATATTGACGTGTGTGTTTTAGATGTTTATATGGACGTGTGTGTTTTAGATGTTTATATAGACGTGTGCATTTTAGATGTTTATATTGACGTACGTGTTTTAGCTGTTTATATTGACGTACGTGTTTTAGATGTTTATATGGACGTCTGTGTTTTAGATGTGAATATTGACGTGTGTGTTTTAGATGTTTATATGGACGTGTGTGTTTTTGATGTTTATATAGACGTGTGCATTTTAGATGTTTATATGGACGTGTGTGTTTTAGCTGTTTATATGGACGTGTGAGTTTTAGATGTTTATATTGACGTGTGTGTTTTAGATGTTTATATGGACGTGTGTGTTTTAGATGTTTATATTGACGTGTGCATTTTAGATGTTTATATTGACGTGTGTGTTTTAGATGTTTATATGGACGTGTGTGTTTTAGATGTTTATATTGACGAGTGTGTTTTAGATGTTTATATGGACGTGTGCATTTTAGATGTTTATATAGACGTACGTGTTTTAGCTGTTTATATGGACGTTTGTGTTTTAGATGTTTATATGGACGTGTGTGTTTTCGATGTTTATATGGACGTTTGTGATTTCGATGTTTATATGGACGTGTGTGTTTTAGATGTTTATATGGACGTGTGGGTTTCAGATGTTTATATGGACGTGTGTGTTTTAGATTTATATATGGACGTGTGTGTGTTAGATGCTTATATGGACGTGTGTGTTTTAGATGTTTATATGGACGTGGTGTTTTAGATGTTTAAATAGACGTGTGTGTTTTAGATTTTTATATGGACGTGTGTGTTTTAGATGTTTATATGGACGTGTATGTTCTAGATGTTCATATGGACGTATGTGTTTTAGATGTTTATATGGACGTGTGCATTTTAGATGTTTATATGGACGTGTGCATTTTAGATGTTTATATTGACGTGTGTGTTGTAGATGTTTATATGGACGTACGTGTTTTAGATGTTTATATGGACGTGTGTGTTGTAGCTGTTTATATGGACTTACGTAGTTTCGATGTTTATATGGACGTACGTGTTTTCGATGTTTATATGGACGTGTGTGTTTTAGATGTTTATATGGACGTGTGCATTTTAGATGTTTATATGGACGTACGTGTTTTAGCTGTTTATATGGACGTACGTGTTTTAGATGTTTATATGGACGTGTGTTTTAGCTGTTTATATGGACTTACGTCGTTTCGATTTTTATATGGACGTACGTGTTTTCGATGTTCATATGGACGTGTGTGTTTTAGATGTATAAATTGACGTGTGTGTTTTAGATGTTTATATTGACGTGTGTGTTTTAGATGTTTATATGGAGGTGGGTGTTTTAGATGTTTATATAGACGTGTGTGTTTTAGATGTTTATATGGACGTGTGTGTTTTAGATGTTTATATGGACGTGTATGTTCTAGATGTTCATATAGACGTGTGTGATTTACCTGTTTATATGGACGTGTGTGTTTTAGCTGTTTATATGGACGTGTGCATTTTAGATGTTTATATGGACGTGTGTTTTTTAGATGTTTATATGGACGTGTGTATTTTAGATGTTTATATGGGCGTGTGTGTTTTAGCAATTTATATGGACGTGTGAGTTTTAGATGTTTATATTGACGTGTGTGTTTTAGATGTTTATATGGACGTGTGCATTTTTGATGTTTATATGGACGTGTGTGTTTTAGCTGTTTATATGGACGTACGTGTTTTAGCTGTTTATATGGACGTACGTGTTTTAGATGTTTATATGGACGTGTGTGTTTTAGCTGTTTATATGGACGTACGTGTTTTCGATGTTTATATGGACGTGTGTGTTTTAGCTGTTTATATGGACGTACGTGTTTTCGATATTTCTATGGACGTGTGTGTTTTAGATGTTTATATTGACGTGTGCATTTTAGATGTTTATATGGACGTACGTGATTTAGCTGTTTATATTGACGTACGTGTTTTAGATGTTTATATGGACGTGTGTGTTTTAGCTGTTTATATGGACGTACGTGTTTTCGATGTTTATATGGACGTACGTGTTTTCGATGTTTATATGGACGTGTGTGTTTTAGCTGTTTATATGGACGTGTGCATTTTAGATGTTTATATGGACGTGTGTGTTTTAGATATTTATATGGACGTACGTGTTTTAGATGTTTATATGGACGTGTGTGTTTTAGTTGTTTTTATGATTGTGTGCGTTTTAGATGTTTATATGGACGTGTGTGTTTTAGATGGGTATATGGACGTGGGTGTTTTAGATGTTTATATGGACATGACGTGTTTAGGTGTTTTTATTGACGTGTGTGTTTTTGATGTGTATATGGACGTGTGTGTTTTAGATGTTTATATGGACGTGTGCATTTTAGATGTTTATATGGATGTGGGTGTTTTCGATGTTTATATTGACGTGTTGGGTTTTAGACATTTATATGGGCGTGTTTGCTTTAGATGTTTATATGGACGTCTGTGTTTTAGATATGAATATGGACGTGTGTGTTTTCGATGTTTATATTGACGTGTGTGTTTTAGATGTTTATATGGACGTGTGTTTTTTAGATGTTTATATGGACGTGTGCATTTTAGATGTGTATATGGACGTGTGTGTTTTAGATGTTTATATGGACGTGTGTGTTTTAGATGTTTATATGGACGTACGTGTTTTAGATGTTTATATGGACGTGTGTGTTTTAGATGTTTATATGGACGTACGTGTTTTCCATGTTTATATGGACGTGTGTGTTTTAGATGTTTATATAGACGTGTGCATTTTAGATGTTTATATGGACGTGTGCATTTTAGATATTTATATGGACGTGTGTGTTGTAGATGTTTATATGGACGTACCTGTTTTCGATGTTTATATGGACGTACGTGTTTTCGATGTTTATATGGACGTACGTGTTTTCGATGTTTATATGGACGTGTGGTTTTTAGATGTTTATATGGACGTACGTGTTTTAGCTGTTTATATGAACGTACGTGTTTTAGATGTTTATATGGACGTGTGTGTTTTAGCTGTTTATATGGACTTACGTGTTTTAGATGTTTATATTGACGTACGTGTTTTCGATGTTTATATGGACGTGTGTGTTTTAGATGTTTATATGAACGTGTGCATTTTAGATGTTTATATGGACGTACGTGTTTTAGCTGTTTATATGGACGTACGTGTTTTAGATATTTATATGGACGTGTGTGTTTTAGCTGTTTATGTGGACGTACGTTGTTTGGATGCTTATATGGACGTACGTGTTTTAGATGTTTATCTGGACGTACGTGTTTTAGATGTTCATATGGACGTACGTGTTTTAGCTGTTTATATGGACGTTTGTGTTGTAGCTGTTTATATGGACGTACGTGTTTTAGCTGTTTATATGGACGTACGTGTTTTCGATGTTTATATGGACGTACGTGTTTTAGATGTTTATATGGACGTACGTGTTTTAGCTGTTTATATGGACGTACGTGTTTTAGCTGTTTAAATGGACGTACGTGTTTTCCATGTTTATATGGACGTGTGGGTTTTAGATGTTTTTATGGACGTACGTGTTTTCGATGTTTATATGGACGTACGGTTTTTAGATGTGTATATGGACGTGCGTGTTGTAGCTGCGTATATGGACATGTGTGTTTTAGATCTGTATAATGACATGTGTGTTTTTGATGTGTATTGACGTGTGTGTTTTAGATGTTTAGAGGCGTGTGTGTTTTAGCTGTTTACATGAGCGTATGTTTTTTAGATGCGTATATAGGCGTGTGTGTTTAGCTGTTTATATAGCCGTTTGTGTGTTACATGTTTATTTGGACGTATGGGCGCGTGTATTTTAGCTATTTATATAGGCGTGCATGTTTTAATTGTTTATATAGGGGCATGTGTTTTAGTTGTTTATTGCGTGTTAGCTGTTTATACGAGCGTGTGTTTTAAGTATTTTTATAGGCGTGTGTAATTTAGCTGTTTATCGGGGCGTGTATATTGTAGGTATATTTTGTGCATGCGTGTTAAAGTATTTATATTGGCGTGTGTGTTGTAGGTGTTTATATTGGCGTGTGTATTTTTGGTATTTTGTACATATGTATCTAAAATGTTTATATGGGCATGTATGATTAAAGTATTTTTATGGGCGTGTGTGTTTTAGGTGTTTATATGGGCGTGTATATTTTAGCGGTTTATATTGGCGTGTGTAGTTTTTGGTATTTTGTATCTAAAGTGTTTATATGGGCGTGTGTGTTTTAGGTGTTTATATGGGTGTATGTGTTTTAGGTATATTGGCGTGTGTATTTTTGGTATTTTTTACATGTGTATCTAAAGTGTTTGTATGGCCCTGTATGTTTAAAGTGTTTATATGGCCATGTGTGTTTTAGTTGGTTATGTTGACGTGTGCGTGTTAGCTATTTATACGAGCGCGTGTGTTTGGGTATTTTTATGAGTGTGTAATTTAGCTGCTTATATGGGCGTGTGTATTTTAGGTTTTTTTTGTACATGTGTGTTTAAAGTGTTTGTATGGGTATGTTTATTTTAGGCATTTTTTGTACATGTGTGTTTTAGGTGTTTATATAAGCGTGTGTGTTTTAGGTGTTTATATCGGCGTGTGTGTGTGTTTAACTGTTTATAAGGGCGTTTGTCCTTTAGGTGTTTATATGTACGTGTTTATTTTAAACGTTTATACGTACGTGTGTCTGTTATGTGTTCATGTGAGCGTGTTTTTTTTCAGGTTTTTATAGTCGAATGTGATTTAAGTGTTTGTATAAGAATTTCTACTAAAAGTGTTTACATAGACATGTATGTTTTAGCAGTTTATATGGAAATGTGTGTTTTAATTGTTTATATAGGTGGGTATGGTTTAAATATGTATATGTGTGTGTGTGTTTATGTGCTTTTATGTGTAAGTCTCTTTTAGGTATTTATATGGAGGGGGTGTTATATGTTTCTATGGGCGTGTGTGTTGTAGGTGTATATGGATTTGTATGTCTTAAATATTTATATGAGCCTTTGTCTCTTAGATGCTTGTATTGGCGTGTATCTTTTGGGTATTTATATGGCTGTGTGTGTTTTAGGTGTTTATATGAGCATGTGTGTTTAAGATGTTTATATAGGCGTGTGTCTTTTATGTGTTCATATAGATGAGGAAGAGGAGAGGCATTACACTCGCAACCAAACTGAAAGTATACCGAGCGGTCGTCCTGACAACCCTACTCTACGCCTGCAAAACTTGGACGCCATATAAAAGACATGAAAAACAGTTGAATGGCTTCCACCTCAGATGCCTCCGTAATCTTCTCAACATCCGCTGGCAAGACAGAATTCCTGACACAGAATCTTGAAGCGCGCGGAGCGCCATACCATCACCACCATAATCCGCAAAACACAGCTCCAGTGGGCAGGCCATGTCTATCGCATACACGATAGCCGAATCCCCAAACAACTTTTCTATGGGGAACTCAGCCAGGGAAAGCGAAATGCAGGGGGCCAAAAGAAACGATATAAAGACTGTCTGAGAACGTCCCTAAAAGACTTTGACATCAGCCCCCAGTCTTGGGAGAGTCGCGCTGCTAAACGTTCGGCCTGGCGTTGCGTCATCAGCCTAGGAGCCGACAGGGCAGAGAATCAACGCATGACACACGACCAGCAGAAGCGCAAGAGGAGGAAGGAGAGAGCTGCCAGTTCACAGCCCGCCGATACCGCCTTCGCGTGTCCAGAGTGTGGAAGAGTCTGCCGAGCACGGATTGGCCTCATCAGCCATCTCAGGACCCACAAACCCCTGACGCCGAACTGATTGATACCTTGGTCATCGTCGACTTCGACGGACGAGCAACAGAAGAGAGATGCCTTGGGTGTTTATATGGGTGTGTTTTAGGTGTTTGTATGGGCGTGTGTATTTTAGGTGTTAATATGGGCGTGTGTATTTTAGGTGTTTATAGGGGAGTAAGTGTTTTAGATTTTTATATGGGCGTGTGTGTTCTAGGTGTTTTTTGGAGGGGGTGTTCTGGCTGTTTATATGGACATGTTTTTTTTTAGCTATTTGTATTGGCGTATGTGTCTTAGGTGTTTATTTTTACGTACGTGTTTTCAGTGTTCATACGCGTGTGTATGTGTTTTAGGTGTTTGTATGGACATGTATGTTTCAGGTGTCCATATGGGCGTGTGGTATTTAGGGGTTTATATGTGTGTGTGTTTTAAGTGTTTATATGGATGGCTGTGTTTAAAATATTTATATGGGTGAGTGTTTTTATGTGCTTTTATGTGTGTGTGTTTTAGATGTTTATAAGGGCGTGTGTGTTTAAGTGTTTATATGGGTTTTGTGTTTTAAATATTTATATGGTGTCTTTTGTGTGCTTATATGGGCGCGTGTGTTTTAGGTGTTTATTTGAGGGTGGGGTAGGTGTTTATAAGCGTGTGTGTGTTTTAAGAATTCATAGGGATATGTGTGATTTAGGTGTTTATATAGGCGTGTTTTTGTAGCTGTTTTATTGCCATATGTGTTTTAGTTGTTTATATGGAAGTGTCTAATTTTTTTATATGGGCGTGTGTGTTTTAGCCTTTATTATGGGCATCTATAGGTGTATATGTTTTACATGATTGTATGTGTGTGTGTTTTAGCTGTTTATATGACGTGTGATCTTAGGTGTTCATATGGGCGTGTGTATTTAAGGTGTTTATATTGCGTGTGGGTTTAAGCTTTTTATATGGCTACGTGTGTTTTGTTGTTTATATGGCGTGGGTGTTTTAGTGTTTTATATGGCCTGTGTGTTTTTCTGTATCTATGGGCTTGTGTGTGTGTAAAGTAATAGAACTCATAGATATACAGCTTGAATGTTCTTGATTCCATCTAACGTTTTTTCATATGTTGCTTCTGCAGCAGTTTGTCTGGCCTGCGCATGTGGTTCATGTGTATTAGTCTCCGCATTCGAGGTTTTTGCATAATATTGCAGCTGTTTGCATTATTGTTATCTGCTGTATCGTCCTAGTCATTCCCCTGATTCCAATTTCTCCCATTCCTTTTTTTAAGTTTTTTTTTGGAGGGGGGGGTTATAGTATGAATTTTTTACTTGTATGTTATCTATTTAGTTGTGTGTTTTGCTGTGTATTTAATTTCTTTATTCAACGGTCTTATTTATAATGCCCGTGATCGTCTAGTTAATGTCTATTTTAACGGCGTGCTCGTCTAGTGTTTTCAAAACCGGAACTCCTGACAAGTCAGATCCGGTCTCCATTTACGTACCTTCCCCTATAACATGATCGGTCACAGAGTTTGATTCATGTCACAGCATTACTCTCTGACACTTCTGCATCTGCAATGCTCGTTCGTTATCGTTCCCCACGATTCAAACTTGTTATTCCGCTTGATATAAATATATATAAAGAGATAGATAGATAGATAGTTAGATAGTGATTTCAAGGTTGTGAGGGTTTTTTGAAGCATGCAAACGATGTTATTGTTTTGATTTAATATTTTATTTTTTTTATATTTTAAGCGGTCCTTCGCTCTTTGTCACAAAAAAAATATCGAAATGAAAATGAAAACGTTGAAAAACTGAAAAATTCTATTTTGAACAGCGTTCATTCCTTGCAACAAAGAGAGCGAGAGAGAGAGAGATAATGCTTTCTAGCCGGCGTTGCCTGGCGATTACATAACAAGTGTTCCTAATGCTCGTATTATAGCTATTACCCTGATTTTCTTCATCATCCATATCTCTTTCAGCTCTCTGGCTAACTCTGTGTATTTGTTCCGTGACTCCTTTTCTTTGATATTCACTCTGTAGTTAACTGGAACAACAAAATCTACGATTTGGCAAGATTTTTCTTTCTTATTGATTATTCCGACATCCGGTCTTCTTGCTTGGATGGGTTTATCTGTTTGGATGTCCATGTCCCATAGGATTTTGTGATTCTCATTTTCGAGTATGGTTGCCGCCTTTCTTGTCTTTTTTATTCTTATTATTCTTTTTCTTTTCATTCTTTTGTGCTTCTTATTATTTCTCCTTCCGCTTCTTCTTCTTCTTCTTCTTCTTCTTCTTCTGCTTACTTTATTATTATTATTATTATTATTATTATTATTATTATTATTATTATTATTATTATTATTGGTGTTGTTTTCCCCCCTGTACCTCATTCTCACTTCAAATTGTATTTCCGTTTCTCACCATCTATTATTTCGGGCGTTGCTCCAAACGACGTCAATTGTCAGAATGTACTATAAAAACAAAAGAAAAACTGAAATACAATGGTTTAAGCTGTGTGCAACAACAAAAAAAAGAAAGAACTAACGAAAAACAATATTATTGAATAGATTCTAAAAATTTGACGTATCAAAAGTTAAATATAACTTTTAAGTGCTAAAACGCGCATTTATCGATGCCTTACAATGCTGAAAGTTTTTTTTAACAAAAAAGAAATAAACAGAAACTCTACGAGGCTTTGATCAGAAAGGACCTTTATATCTCTCTTCTCCCGTTTTCTCTTCGGCGTTTTGTTTAAATTATTCGGAAATTTCCGGCGATCGCACAGTCTTTATTCTGCATAAGTATCCTATTTTAATAATAATTGAGAGGTGACGGCAGTTGAATAGTTCCCGATCTCAACAAAGATTCCCAAGTTCGTAGAGATATACTTGAAGAAGGACAATGTTTACACCGACCAACGCGTTGTGAGAATAACATTCAAGATGAGATCAATAGTCCGAATAATCTTAATAATACAAAGTATAGATCCTCATCGAAAAAGACTTCGAAACATGATAAGAAATATTTTGGAAACCAGCTCATGTTTAAATTAAAAGAAGAAAGTACTACCATCATGGAAGTGTGGACCTTTTTTTTACATAGGCATCACAACTTATCAAGGCCAAGAAGCCACTCAAGGATAAGGGTTAAAGAGTGTACAGTAGACATTGGACAATATAGTAATCATTAGTAATGAAAATTTGGTTAATTTGATAAGTTATATAGAACGGCTCATCAAGAACTTATTTACGTTAGACTTGAACACAACCATATTGTAGTCAGCCGGAAAGCAGGAAAACGGAAGACAATTCCACAGGCGTGCAGTTCTAAGAAAGAACTTTGTTCATGGAATCTACGTTTAGGTTTAGGCACAGATAAAGAGTGGGGGCAATTATTGATAGTGTGTACAGCTAGACGAGTGTTTCTTGTGAAAGTTTGGCGAGGGGGGGACCATAGATTGAAGCTCAGTTGAACACTTTCCATGAAAATAACGATACATCAGAGACAAACTCGCAACATCTCTTCTGTGAGATAGAGGTTGCAAGGAAGAGAAAAGGACATCTCCTACGAGGCTACGAAGTCTATTTTGAACTCTATCAAGGCAGGACAAGTCCTTTCTAGCAGCTCCTGCCCAGATGTGGCAACAATATTCCATCCTTGGACGTACCTGGCTCTTATATAGATAGAGAATTGCATCAGCAGTGAGATATTTACCGGATCGATAGAAAGATCCCACCATTTTTCCAGCGGCCTTGGCAACAGATTTGATGTACGTGTTCCATTTAAGATCAGGAGTAAAGGTCAAGCCCAGAAGCTTGTAAAAACTTGAGGCCTCCTGAAGACGAGCGCCATTCATTTCAATTGATGCCAGATGTGGATCAGAATGTTGATGATGTAAAGAGAGAAGCTTGGTTTTAGATGCATTAAAAGTAACCAGCCACTCCTTTCCCCATCGTGCTCAAGATCAGAGGAGAGAGAATTGGAGAGAACTTGGTCGTTTACTGTCTTAGATGTGCTACCATAAATGGTAGTGTCGTCAGCATAAATGTCTACAAATGATGTAAGGATGTGATTTGGAAGATCATTAATGTAGATCAGGAAAAGAGTTGGGCCCAGGATGGACCCCTGAGGGACACCAGCATAATTACTGTGAGCTTCTGATTTTTGCCCCTCAACTACTACTCTTATGAACCTATCAGAAAGAAATGATTTAATAATTGAGAAGACTTTTCCAGCTATACCATAGCTAAAGATCTTATGAAGTAAACCATTATGCCATACCCTATCAAAGGCTTTAGATATGTCAAGAGCAATTGCCCTAGAAAGGTGGCCTCCGTCGAGAGATTTGCTAATCCTATGAGATATAACTGTAAGCACATCTGCTGTAGATCTAGCAGAACGGAAACCATATTGAGTGTCACTAAGAAGGTTATTTTTGTTGAGATGGTTGTAGTAGTAGGGAGTAGTAACAATTAAGAGCTTACTCTACGCTTCCCAAAGTTAAAAAATTCTAGCACTACAGTTCCAGACAGACAGACTGACAGACTGACAAACAGAGACACGAAAACTATAATATAGATATTTCCTAAGATTAGATTTTATGTTTCGCTATCTCCGCTTTGGTTAGATTTCGCACTGACACAAGTATTCTTATGACAGTTTTCTGAACCTTACTACTTCCGCAGGTGTTTTGTATGTGACACAATTACTAGAAGATTAGAATACAGGGCCAACGAGCTCCTATCTGGGTTGGTTTTTTAAAGAGGGTTTCCCTTTCCTAGATGTATTGTTTTCAATCACAGCTAAGAAACTCCAAGTACCCTCTGTATTTGGACAAGGTGTAGCGCCTGGTAGGCTAACTCTGATATACTGGAGGGTTACAACCCTCCAGTATATCAGAGTTAGGCTAACAGGCGCTACACCTTGTCCAAATGCACCGAGGGAATTTGCTAGGCAAGGACGTTTATGCCCATAAGATATTATGCATACCTGCTTATCTGAATATAAACAGTGTCTAGTATTCCCAAATGGTCATAAACCAAGCTCAATGTTTCTTAACTTCAATGAACTAATGAGATATAGCAGTAGTACTCAATACGACAGAGTCACGTAAAATACGACGTGATCACGTGATTATGTCGTATTTTACGTGACTCTGCCGTATTGAGTACTACTGCTGTATCTGGAGAAATCTGTTCAGAGCACTTTTTTGATGCAATACAAAATCAATTTCGTATTTTAAAAGATGAAAATCTCTTACAGGCTTTTGACAGGGTATGGCATGAGGGTCTCCTCAGGAAGATTAGATCATACGGTATCACTGGTAGAATACTTAACATAATTAAATCCTTCTTAGATAAGAGAAAAATCCAGGTTGTCCTCGACGGTCGTACATCTAAACAATATGATATAAATGCGGGAGTGCCCCAGGGATCTATCCTTGGACCTCTGCTGTTCCTGATATTCATAAATGACCTCCCCGACAAAATTGGCTCTGAGATGGGTATATATGCTGATGACACCACACTCTATAGCAGGCACGACAGGAAAACAAATGAACAGATATCTAAAGTAATGGCAGAAACACTAGAGGATGACCTCCAATCAGTAGTGGAATGGGGAAAAAATGGATGGTCACGTTCAATGCCGCCAAGAAAAAACTGGTTTCATTCAATAATTACAAGAAACCTTCTCTACTACCTATAGCAATGGCCAACGACTTTTTATCTGAGAGTACGTCTTTCAAGCTCCTTGGCCTAACGTTCACAGGAAACATGATTTGGAACAATTACATCGAGAGCAATGCCAGGGCCGCTGCGAGGAAAGTGGGCTCTCTCTACCGTGCTAGAAAACTTCTAACACCCGAAAGTATCCTGTACCTCTATAAGGCAACCATTCGCCCATGTATGGAGTATTGCTGTCACATTTGGGCTGGTGCATCGGTACTAGTATCTCGCTCCTTGACAGGGTTCAAAAGAGAGTCGCAAATCTGATAGGCCCTAAACTGGCATCTAAGCTTCAGCCTCTGTCCCATCGTCGAAACGTTGCATCCCTCTGCTTGTTCTACAAGTATTTTAGTGGTGAATGCTCTGACGAACTGCAAGCACTTGTGCCCCCACGACGTGAACACCCTCGACAGACCCGACAAGCTGCAAAATCCCACCCCCACACTGTAGAGATCCCTAGATGTAAAAGATCTTTCTACTCCAGTAGTTTCTTCCCCAGAACTGCTAGACTTTTGAATTCCATTCCAGGTCACTGCTTCCCCAACTGTACTGACATGCATAAGTTCAAGTGCAACGTGAACCAACATCTTGCTGCCCAAATCCCTACATAGTACCCCAGTAGATGTTTCCCCTGATAGTAGCCCCCTACACCAAAGTGGCAATTTGCCTTGTTTGGGGTGAAAATGTAATAAAAAAAAAAGCTCTCTTCTCACAGAAGAGACGGTATTCGTCTTTCTCTATTCTATCGGTATTTCTTTTGTTCAATCGTTTTTTTTTTTTTTGTTTTTTTTTGTTTCAGATTGTTTCATGTCTAACAAACGTACTACAAGTTAAATTCATAATTTTCTATTTAGAAAAGGTTTGGTTTTCTTTATTTTTGTGATGTGAATGTATAATACTATATTTTTATTTTTTATATACAGTTCTAAACAATCTGTTATGATGACTGATTTGGGGGGGGATAGGGAGCAAATGGAGAAATACATAAAGCCGGGGGGGTCAATAATGGAGGAAAGGTTGAGAATCGGTGATGTAAGGTTAACAGAAACTTATTTGCATAAAACTTGAAAACGACCATGTTATAGTCAGCTAAGAAGCAGTCCAATGATATTAAACGTAAATTATATCCGTTAATGTAGAAAGCAATAATATCCTTCTATTTTTATGTTCACCTACTTTTTGCCTGATCAGGGTTATTCGTTAATATATATGTAAATCTAAAAAAAGGTAGGGGTGATGAACGGAAATATATATCATATGTGAAACAAGCACCCCAAAATTAAGGCAGAACACTTACATTTAGGCTCACCTCAATTTGGCTGTAAACCAGAATAATTTGAATGCAAGCCGACGGTGTAGGGGTGGGGGCGGTTGACATACATTTTTCGTCCGTATGACGTGGGCGTAACTCGGGTTTTCAATTCGGACATTGTGACGAACGCCCACCAAATAACAATTACCTCCCTTCGTAGACAACAAGAAAAAATACATACAATCAAATTTGTTCCTCTCCTTTTCTTTCCTTTTTTTTCCTCGGCGGAAGAGAGGGTTAGTACGAATTCTTTTTTTAGTGCGTTCAATGACCTGTGATCACAACACCCCCTCACCTCTCGTCACCTCCGACTGTGTCATAGGGTAACTACTATGCTGTCGGACAAATTATTTGGTTGGGGTTTCCTTGCTGTTTAACAGGTTCGAAACCCGAGCCGTACCTCTTATTTGGAGTGGCGATTAACGGGGACAGCTGCTGCGGTGAATGGCGAAGCGGGGATAACGAGATTAACTGCTTGTTCCTTTGGGGTCTTTCTTTTGTTTTTGTTTAGTTTCCTTCTTTTATTTTCGGGGCGAGCGTATATATATATAATTGTATTCATCACTTATTTGTATACGTCTAGCATTTGATGTATTTATTGTATGCAAATTCATTGTTATAATAATAGTAAATTCGTAATGTTACACGCAATTCTATTGCATTTATTATTTTCATTTATTTATTTGATAAATGATATTTTGTATCTCATATTAATTTGTGGTGCCTTAATAATCACACACATACACACGCACACACACACACACACACACACACACACACACATATATATATATATATATATATATATACATATATATATATATATATATATATATATATATATATATATATATATATATATATATATATATAAATACTTATATATATATAGATGTTTTGTTTTGGTTTTAGCGATATGTTTTGAATGAATTCAGTTATTTACGAATGTGCATTTTTTACCTAAATGCGAGTTGGGAATAATTTTCCCTTTTAACCAATTTGGTACCCCAACAAGGGGAGCGGTATATATATATTATTTTTAAAATATAACTAGACCACCCGTGACCCGTTGGGTCAGTACGTTATATTAGCTATGGAATTCATGTATGAGCGTGACACTTGTGGCATAAAGAAAATAGTTTTTTTTTACATAACAGAAGCATTTCTATGAAAGTATATTAAAATGAAAAAAGAATATAGATAGATTTCTATGAGTCGTTCTGTTTATTATAATTGTTATTTTTTTTTTAATTACAGTTACTGAATTATAAGTGGTTGGTCATACTTATAGGTAAATATGCACTGAACAGGTATCATAATCCTTATTATAGTTAAATTCAAATTTTGATATATCATCTTTTAAATGAAATTGTTAGTTGAAAGTACAGAATAATAAAAAAACACTCTCCACATGTTAATAATGGCTTTTTAAATAGAAAATGAAAATAAAATGTAACTTTTTTCATTTAATTTAAGCAAACATTCAGTACCCATTGTGTAAAATATTTAATTTGTATGTTAATAATAAGGTCAATAAAATTAAGACAATTCTTTTCTATTTACATTTTTTGTACAATTAATTTTTTTTAAAGAAAACTTTTGTTATCCTTTTGCTTAATTGAGACTTCTTATCAGGTTCTAACTCTCTTATATCCAGATTAATTATATTAATCAATTTATTTTATTGAATATGTATCGCTGAAAAGCACGGGTGCTTAAGCACTTATTGTACAGAAAATAAATATTGTATTCATATGCTAATAATAAGGTCACTAAAACTAAGACAATACTTTTCTATTTACAACAATTTTGTACAATTTGAGTGTTTTAAAAAAACTTTTATGTTTTCCTTTCGCTTAACTATCCAGTTTTACATCGCTCCCTTTTTCTCTCTCTCACACATACACGTAATTATTTCTCGCGTACGTAACGAAAACAGAGGGAGTAGGAGTGTTGAAATCTATGAGAGTGAAAGTGAGAGGTGTTTTCTTTCACCGCCGCTGCTTCTATTAATAATGAGTGTTGTTTTTTAAAAGGGAGAAGTTTTTTTGAAACTGCGACAGACTTTACGAAGTTGAATGTTTTTAGCCGTTAAAAAAAAAAAACTACGGTTGATTTTATAAAATTATTTATTTATAATGACATGAATTAAAGATTTCTCGCGTACGTAACGAAAACAGAGGGAGTAGGAGTGTTGAAATCTATTAGAGGGAAAGTGAGAGGTGTTTTCTTTCACCGCCGCTGCTTCTATTAATAATGAGTGTTGTTTTTCTTGTTTGTTTACTTTTGTTTTTTTAAAAGGGAGAAGTTTTTTTGAAACTGCGACAGACTTTACGAAGTTGAATGTTTTTAGCCGTTAAAAAAAAAAAAACTATTTGATCAAATTAAATGAAATTGTTTGTATTAAAAGCGATATAAAAATTCCGTAATTGGAATAACGGATTGAAGACGTTGCTATTTACGCATGCGCAACCGGATGTTGAAAACCGGAAATCTGATTGCAAACATACAAGATCCATAGAGTTTTAGTATTATATAGATTATCCACTTTACATTTTCAAAATAATATATATATATATATATATATATATATATATATATATATATATATATATACTTATCAGTGCGGCTTTCCCCAGCCGGGTCTCATCTAATATATAAAATGCTATATGCCTGTCTGTCTATCTGTCTGTCTCCATATTTTCAAACTCTATCACCTCTGAAACTAAAAAATGCTTGACGGACTATTTTTCATGTGTCTTTACCCGGTTAAAATAGTTTTAGGGGCTCAAAAATGGGTCAAAATTAAAAAAGAAATCGTTATACATTTTGTACATTCATCTAAGTTTATTTTTTATTTTTAATTTTTTATAAGTCATATAAGTGTCACGTTGCTTCAGTGGTAACGTCACCAGCTTTGAAGACTACAGTTTCAATTCTAACTGATGGCACCCGAATAATTTCTTTTATTTTTGAAATCACGATTCTATATTAATATATACAATATCTAGACAACTTAAAATATCATATTTAAACGTGTTTTCGACCGGGAAAAGCCGGTGCCCATTACCGCTTTTGCACATATATATATATATATATATATATATATATATATATATATATATATATATATATATTAACATTTACCGTATCGACATAAAACTTTATAAGATATGTTCTATGTACCGATTTTTAATACTTATTCAACAGTGTTCAATGCGTGAGTAGAGTTAAGTTATGGGCATATATATATATATATATATATATATATATATATATATAATTATTTCCACAGCCAGACAGCATATATATATATGGCACAGCCAGACAGCATATATATATATATATATATATATATATATATAATTATTTCCACAGCCAGACAGCATATATATATATGACAGCATTAATATATATATAAGTTACACGAAATTTTCTGCGCAAAATTCTGCGTGTCTTAATTAACATTTATACTTTCAACACCTACTGTATAAACGTATGAGAGAGTAATTTCGGTTAGAAATTTTAGTAAGAAAGTTTAATGCAATGCACTGTATGAATTTACCTGAGGAGGGAACCATAAAATTAATATCAGAGTCGTCGATTAATTGCCACTTTCAGTTAGAGACCCATGGTGGTGCACCAAGAAGAAGCTTAATATGTTTCCACTTAACCCACAATATATTGTAGGCTACATTGCACTGTCGTATCCATTGATTTTATGAAATTACTTTATAACGGCTTCCATTAAAATTTAAGATGCAAAAGACATGTTTCATGTTTCAGTTGTGCTCTAAACAAAAACATTTATTTCGAACAAGCCCCTGCTATATCAAAGAACCTACTGTGGATTTTATGTGCCTGGTATTATTGCCTTTGCGTTCATAATTGCTCGAATTTAAGCTTAAAATGAAAAAGTCAAGTTTCATGGTGGAGTTGTGTTTTAAACGGAAACATTCATTTCAATAGCGACCCTACTATATCAAAGAAACTAATACTGAATGTGTACATCGGGCCTTCCGGCTTGTCGGGTAACAAAATATTTATCAGCCGTTTTCGAGTTCACGGGGAATGAACTCACATACATAGACATGCACGCATACACAGTTCCTTTTATATATATAAATATATATATGGATAAACACATATATATACATATATATATATGTATATATGTATATACGTATATATACATAGATATATATATACATATATATTATATATAAACATGTATATATATAAACATGTATATATATACACAGATATCTATATCCACACACACACACACACACACATATATATATATATATATGTGTGTGTGTGTGTGTGTGTGTTGGGAAAATAATTATCTATATATAAATATTAGATTATAGTTGACTATTGCGTATATCAGGTAACGATTACATTCTTTTGATTTCATTACTTTTATATGCTTCTTAATAGTTGAGCATTTCGATCCGATCCAATTATGTGCGACTAAAAATATTTCCCCCTCTCTGCAAAAAACATCCCCATCCCCTCTAGAAATGCATACATCTTTAAATCCGTGAAGGCTTTAAACTCCGTCTTGAAAAACATAAGATGCAAGAGTTACGATTACGATCTTAATTCAAAGAATAACTTCAGGCCCAACACTGCTATTGCTGATCAAGAATAAAATCGCTCACTCCCTATCAATTTACAATCCTTACCTTGATGAATTTGAAAACTAATATATATCTCGTAAGGAGGATTCAATTTAAAATAACAAAAATACTTTCCTAACCCTATCTCAAGAAAAATTAAGAAAAATTAATAACTTTGCACAAAAAGTAAAATCCAGATCCCATGTTTTTGTCCCTGCTGACAAAACGACAAAAGGGCTACAAGCTTAAATATCGTGCATACAAAAGCTCCTATATAAAGAGCTTAACAAAACTTACATATTAGATAAGACCAATGCTGATGCAAATAATAACGCCCTTGGAAAATCGTGCTATGCGGAAAAGATAAGATATAACCATAAAAACACAGAAACTCGCCGATTACCCTCATTAATTACGCATAACATGTCCAAAACTAAAAGAAACCATACATTTTCAAGTAATAGCAATAATAATGTCAACCATACCAATCACAAGCGCACTAATATAGACAGATCTTTCACTACAAAAAGTACGAGGAGAAAGAATAATCTTTGGTTTAACCCTTCTATTCAGCTCCAATGTAAAAACTAATATTCCCAAGAATTTCTTCAATATTGTTTAAAATTATTTTGAGTACCCGCATAGGTATAGCACTTTGTTTAACAAAAATTCTCTCAAGATACCATACGCTACAATGCATAATTTAGCCCAGAAAATTATAGCCTCTAATGAAAAGAAAATTAAAGACGCCCAAGCAATTCTTTTTCCCCTGGCCAGGAAAACCAAATGTAATTGCCAAAAAATGAAGAATGCCCGCTTGATAATAACTGTATCCATGAAAATGTGATTTGTTCATGTACTGTAACTGAGATACCATCTAAATTCCTCCAAACAAACACCAACATTTTTTCCCAAGAGTTAATCTTTGATCAATCAAATGGCAATGAACTTGAACATCCCCTCCTCTAATACGCTTGATAAATAGCAGTAATAACAATATAAATACTGATAGTCCTTCACAGAACTTCACAGATAATAATTATGGAAACCAGTTCAGTAATAATATCTTCAATAATTCACCCGAATCCTGTCCTAAACTTAATAACAATCTAATACTAAATACCAACAACAGTATCGGGAATGCACCCAAAACATACACATACATCAGATCCACTTAATAAAGCAGAGAATCTCTTGCCACACATCATCTTTTAGCAATAAAAACACAAATAGTAATCAGGGAACTTCTTTGGCTGCTCTAATTAAAAAACCTAAATCTAAGAATATTCGCTTCTCAATTAATTGGAATATTATATGTAAATCGCACTCTTACACACCTGGATTTCAATATTGTAACTTTAGCCTTTCTGAGGCAGTTAGGATAATAAGTTCAGTCTTCTGTTAAAATAAGAATAAGTAAGAATTTTTTATCATCATTATTATTACACCACATTCTTCTTATAATTTTCAACCCTTGTCTTGTCTAAGTTTATTGCTTTACTCTTGAGCGTTATAGAAATAATCAGAACCTCTATCGGCTGTTTTAATTTTATTTTTTATATATTAAGATAAATAGTAATACAAAATTATACATATTTGTCAGTATGTGTATATATATATATATGTGTGTGTGTGTGTGTAATTTGTTTTAATAATTTATTTACCAATAGCGTTTCAATATTTAAATTTCTTTAAGCGCTTTACTAAAAGGTCTACTAAATCTTTCACTTGGTATTATTTATTATTATTATTAGTAGTAGTAGTAGTAGTAGTAGTAGTAGTAGTATTGTTATTATTATTATTTTTTGTCATCATCATGATCGTCTTTAAGATCATGACTTTTCGACAGCCTTATAATTACTAATAAGCTAAGATTCTGCCACGCTTAAAACTTTCTAATCCTCACCCTTTTAATAGTGACATCGAATTTAACAATGTTTCGGTCTGTCTAGACAATATCCGGTCAGAGTAATACAAACTTTCACTGGCTGATTTTTTGTTTATTTTTTTAGCCTGATCTTAATTCTTTAAAATTTAGTCTGAAATCACTTTTTCTAATCAAGCCGACGATGAATGATGACATGCTGTTTTTCTCTTCTTTTTATTTTTCGATCAACTTCTCCTTGGGCTACTGCACTGTCCGAAAATAACAATTCCAATTATTTCAGCTGCTTTAAAAACTGCCCAATCTGACAATATGCATCATCACACTGGATTTAATTTTAGACTCCCTTCTCTCTAAAGAACTATTTCCGCATTTGAGAGAATTTTCATGCAAGCTGAAATATTATGCGCGGTTTATTTTTCATGTTTTTTTGTTTTTTTTACATATCCAACATTTTTTCACTTGTTTTATCTTGGCAATTCAAATTGCAGGTCCACTCAATGAAATAACTAGAAAATTCTAGCATTGCAACAAATATAATTTGCTGATTTTTGTCTGCCCTCTGATGAGAAGATAGTAAGAACAGTATTCTTTGAAATTCCGTGGAAATTGTTTTTTAGAGTATTCAGTAAAACAATAAATTTTGATTGTAAAGTTTAACTTGACGTTTTAATTTTCTTTCTCTTATATATATATATATATATATATATATATATATATATATGTATATATATATATTTATATATTTATCCATATATATATATACATATATATATACATATATATATACATATATACATATATATGTATACATATATATATCCATATATATATATATATATAGATATATAACCATATTCTTATATATATATATACATTTATATGTATCTATATATATATATACATATATATATCCTTATATATAAGTATCCATATATATATGTATACATATATCCATATATATCAATATATATATATTCATATATATATATATTAGTATATATATAATTATTTACTATATTCATATATACACATATATGTATATATCAATATATATGCATATATATGTATATATGTATATATACATATATATATATATATATATATATATATATTAGAATTGGAAACTTTTCTAATGATGAAAACGAAATGAACTATATTTGGATTTTGTAAAATAAATAAGTTGATAAAAAGTCGATTTAAAAAAAGATCATAAATTTTAATGGAACCCGAAGTACTTTTCGTCGGACAAACTTTTCAAGGATATATGTCTGAATGTTTTTTGGGTTTTTTCTATAGAAATACTTATACGAAAGGGATAACGACGAGAAAAAAACTAAATAGAATGTGTCCCCCCGAATAGTTCTAACTGTAACCCAAATTTTCTCTGCTTGCACAAAGTAGGGGGGCTAAAACTGATGGCAAGCGCCTCGTGGACAAACAGGTGGAACTTGTGCGTCCTCTATGCAAAACAGAAAAACACTCCGGGGAGAATGTAGAACCACAGTCCTTTTTATCTACTAAGTGTTGTCCATTAGCCGATTCTACTAATTGGGAACCCCAGGAAATAGGCTGATGATCCCGGATTAAATGAGGAACATGCTGGGCGATTCTAACCTTAAGACGCTGGGTTGTTTTGCCTATATAGATGACACCACACCGATATTGGAATTTGTAAACAATATTGCTTCATTGCGAGATAGCAAGGCGTCCTTGCGAAAAGAAAGAAAGGCGCACTTTTTGAAGAAAGCAATTCGAGGGTAAAGCACCAAAATTCGAAATGACAAGAGAGGAAATCTTATCCCCGATATGTTGGCCTTCAGATCCAATCCAAGGTAACTTGAGGTATACTTGAAATCTGGATGTAACATATCTAGCTTGCTCATAAAAGGATTCTATTTTTTGTTGATAACCTTTTGACCAATGGAGGCGGATATCCATTCATAATGAAAATCCTTATAATATTATCGATTTCAGAATTGATATAAGAAGGAGAGAATAGTGCAAGTGCCCGATGGGTTAAGTTTCTAATAATGTTGAGTTTCCTAGTTGTTGGTGCGAAAGAATCCCAACTCAGGTAAAATCCAGTAAAAGTAGGTTTTCTATAAATGGACGTCACAAAGGAAGACTCAGATTTAGAAACTAAAACGTCTAAGAAAAGAAGGGAGTTATTTTTTCTGCCTCTCTCGTAAATAAGAGGGAAGGGTGTAAATTATTTAGTAATTTAAAGAAAGACACAGCTTCGTCATGCGTAGCGAAGCAAGAAAAAGTGTCGTCAACGTAACGCATATAAAAGGCTGGTCTGGAGCACTTATTAAATAACAACTGCTCCACAAAGCCAACAAAAATATTGGCTACAGTTAGTCCAGGAGGGGGGCCCATTGATATACCATCAACCTGGCAATACATAACGTTGTTGAAACTGAAGGAAACGGAGACTTGGTAGCAATTTCCATAAGTTCAACAAACACCTACTCAGGAAAAGAGGGGAGGGGGCCGGACTGCTATATAGAAAATCGGCACAAATATTGATAACATCGTCAAGAGGGACATTTGTAAATTATTAATGTCGAAAAGATACCAGGTAACATGAATTAACAGTAAGAGGAAACTCCTTAATTGTCGAAGCAACATGAAAAAGAGTCAGGAGTACAATATGTTGAATAAAAAGAACAAACTGGTTAAAGAATTACAACCAACCATTTAGCCAAATTGTGTTGGGCCGAGCCTACTATTGACAAGATTGGTCTCAATGGAGTATCCACCTTGTGTACTTTAGGCAATCCATAAATTCCCGGACGCTGTGAGCCGTATAGTATTATATACCTCCTTGGACAAAATCTTCCGTTTATACCATCGGAGGAGCTTGTTTTGAAGTTTGGTCTCAGTGGAAGTACTGTCGTCCAGGGAACCCAAACCAACAAATTCATTATAATTGTTTAAAACAGAAAACATTTATCAACATATTCTTGGCAGTCGAGAATAACAACTCCTGCGTCTTTGTCTGAGCGAGAAATGTAAATCTCATGATTACATTTTAATTGCTTTGCAGCAATAAAATGAGCGAGAGGAAATATTGCACTGAATAAATTTATTGGCAAGTTCAGTCAAACGAGACTTAACCTGATTTAAATTGTCGCCGGGCCCGTGACTTTTTATTTGAGAAAACAAAATCTCAAATTCACTAAGAGTTTGGGTAACCAATCTTGCGAGGGGGACGCAAAATTCCAGACCCCTGGACACGCATTAGCAATAATCTAACCCTTTCTCAAAGAGAGAAAGCAAAGCCTGAGAGAGTGAACCGCCTAAAACTTCAGAGAACTAAACTCCCACCACAAAATCAACCAGGATCATATCATTACATGAATGGTCTAATCTTTGTTGAGGGTGGCCGAGGACGATCAATATTGGTACGTGTACATATTGATATATGGTATATACTCTCTTCCAATTTTCGGATTTTTAATCATGTCAAAAAGCACTTTATCTCCTTTGAATGGATTGATTGTTGCTACTTCTGATGAGTAGAGGGCAACGTAGATTCACTGATTGGTATAATAATTAAGTTATTGATTTTGTGCTACGAAACAAATACTGTCAAGAATTAAAGGAATAAATTATAAGATGATCAACATCATGAACTTTGGAATATAGACTTTTGTCATTATATATATATATATATGTGTGTGTGTGTGTGTGCGTGTGTGTGTGTGTGTGTAAAATACGTAACTTTGCACATTTTTATGATTTCGTCTTAAGCAATATATATATATATATACATATCTTTATATATATATATATATACATATATATATGTATATATATATATATATAATATTAATATTTTACTGAAGCAACCATTAGTGTAGGAAGTGATAATTACTGCTGGTCGAGAGATTCGAACACAGTCAACAAAGCTGATCTTTGCTTAAGATGAAATCATAAAAATGTGCAAAGTTACGTATTTTACAAGTTAATTACATACAATCAGAACAACAAACAATAGATTATGATTCTACATTTTAAAGATGAAGATTGATTATTCGTATTATTTGGATTCTTCGGACTATTGTTCCCATCTTGAATGTTAATTGCACAAATCTTTGGCCGATGTAACCTGCAACCTTCTTCAGGTATAACTTGTGGAAATAGATGAAGCAGTAGATAAAGTACTTCGTAAAATTCAGGTGTAAAATTTACTTTCCTGGAGACTGATGTCCCTACCCTCGGTGCGATAATACAAATATACAATTGCAAACTACATCTACTTAGTTAGGACTGACGGAACGAGAGCATGCTACTCCCATGGATTAAATAAAGGGTTCACATATCCATGACTGAGTGTATTAAGAAGTTTGTTTTAATAATTTTAACATAGAAAAAGTAGGTTTTTAATATCAATGTTAGAGCGTGAAAAAATCAACTTTATACGTGAATAGGTAGATAAATAGGTATGTACGTGTGCGAGACCTTTTTCATCCTAAAACCACTATATATGATTTTCCCCACTCTCTATCTCTGCCGAAATGTAAACACAAATTCCATGAACATGACTTCTTTCCCAGAACTGCCCAGCTGTGGAATACTGTTCCGCTGAATACAACATGGTAGCCTTCAAATCTAATGTAAACAAGTTCTTGTTGGGCCGTCCTCATAAATAAACAAATTCCACTCAATTTACATCATTAAGCATTATTTCACTACCACCTTCCTCAAGTAAAACAAAATGCACAATGTAGTAAATATACATAAAAAGAACTGAGCGTAATAGTTAAATGACACCAACCATCTAATAAGACACCATAAAAAATGAATTATTAATTAATGAAAGTTCGATTTCAAAAAAAATATGAAAATAAGTTTACCATTATAAAGTCTTTCGCATATACATGACTGAGTATATTAGGATGTTCGTTTTAACAATTTTTAAATAAAATAGTAGACTTTAATATCAAGGTAAATTCGACAAAAGTGTCATCTATCTATCTACTATTATATAAATGAACTTAATGTGTGTGTATGTGTGTGTGTGTTTGAGAGAGAGAGAGAGACAGAGGGAGAGAGAGAGAGTTTCCTAAGGACTGTTAGACGGCTGGGCCGATTTTTTTTAAATTTCAAACAAAGTCACTTGATGTGATTGGGAGTGTTCTTACGTAAGATTTCTATCGGAATGTGTCAGATAAGTATCGAAAATCGATAATCAAAAAAATCCGATTAAATAAGGAAGTTTAATTTTGACCAAAGTTAACACTTTTATACAACCTAACATGATAAGTGCATTTGAGAAGTTTTATCACTGCACAAGCAGAAAGGCCTGGCCTATAAAATCAACTGTAAATTCTTTTTTAAGGCAGAGGCGCATGCGAAATCAATGTTTCTTTTTAGAGCAAAACTGAACGATGATACTTGACTTTTGTACGTTGAACTTTACTTCAAGTGATTATGTAAAATTAATTTCGTAAAATCAATCTAATTCAAGTGATTATGTAAAAATAATTTTGTAAAATCAATTTAAGTCAAGTGATTATGTAAAAATAATTTCGTAAAATCAATTTAATTCAAATGATTATGTAAAAATAATTTCGTAAAATCAATTGAATTCGATTCATTATGTAAAAATCATTTCGTGAAGTCAATTTAATTCAAGTCATTATGTAAAAATAATTTTGTAAAATCAATTTAATTCAAGTGATTATGTAAAATTAATTTCGTAAAATCAATTTAATTTAAGTGATTATTTAAAATTAATTTCGTAAAATCAATATAATTCAAGTGATTTTGTAAAAACAATTTTGTAAAATCAATTTAATTCAAGTGATTATGTAAAAATAATTTCGTAAAATCAATTTAATTCAAGTGATTATGTAAACATAATTTTGTAAAATCAATTTAATTCAAGTGATTATGTAAAAATAATTTCGTTATGTCAATTTAATTCGATTGATTATGTAAAAATAATTTCGTAAAATCAATTTAATTCAAGTGTTATGTAAAATTAATTCCGTAAAATCAATTTAATTAAAGTGATCATGTAAAAATAATTTCGTAAAATCAATTTAATTTAAGTGATTATGTAAAATTAGTTTCGTAAAATCAATTCACTTCAAATGATTATGTAAAAATAATTTCGTAAAATCAATTTAATTCAAGTGATTATGCAAAAATAATTTCGTAAAATCAATTGAATTCGATTTATTATGTAAAAATAATTTCGTGAAGTCAATTTAATTCAAGTAATTATGTAAAAAATAATTTCGTAAAATCAATTTAATTTAAGTGATTAGTTCAAATTAATTTCGTAAAATCAATATAATTCAAGTGATTATGTAAAAATAATTTCTAAAAACCATTTAATTCAAGTGATTATGTAAAATAATTTCGTAAAATCAATTTAATTCAAGTGATTATGTAAAAATAATTTCGTAAAATCAATTTAATTCAAGTGATTATGTAAAAATAATTTCGTAAAATCAATTTAATTCAAGTGATTATGTAAAAATAATTTCGTAAAATCAATTTAATTCAAGTGATTATGTAAAAATAATTTCGTAAAATCAATTTAAGTCAAGTGATTATGTAAAAATAATTTCGTAAAATCAATTTAAGTCAAGTGATTATGTAAAAATAATTTCGTAAAATCAATTTAAGTCAAGTGATTATGTAAAAATAATTTCGTAAAATCAACAGTTGTTTTTGTTTTGCTAAGACAGGGACGCGATCAAAATGAATGTTTCTATTTAGAGCACGATCGACCCATGATACTTGACATTTGCATTTTATACTGCGGGGGAGGGGGCTTAACTAGAGCAGATAATCAATCGATTTGATTGAAAAATGGTCGATTTCACCAATTGCGATATTAATAAAAGTATGGGAGGGCTGAACATTTGTTGATCAATCCCGGACAACATCGAATCGCTCTAATCGATATATGGGGTTCAAAAAATAGGTAAGAAACAGTCAACCTCTTTGTGGTAATGTTTGAATACGTTAACCTTGTCAAATGTGCAACTTTACATTTCTTTTATCATTTGAGCTTCCATAATAATGCTCCATCACAAATACTAAACATAATTTTATAACATAAGGAATTAATATAAAATACTTTTATATAAGTATTTCCACAACAGACAACGCCGCAGCTCACATGAACTAGAAAAGCCACAGACCAAGGCAGCCAACCCCCAATATTTCCTCCTGTATTAGAAAACACCCTATGTGATATACATATATCTGTACGTGATGTTGCCAAGCTAATCAAAAACCTTGATTCAGTAAAGCATCTGGCCCTGACGGTATTCCAATTATAGTACTCAAAAAACTTCACACAGAAGTAGCGCCCATACTTACAAAACTGTTTAAACGTTGTCTTAAGGAGAATAGCTTCCCATCACCCTGGAAAATCTCATCAGTATGCCCTGTATTTAAGAATTAAGGTGATCGCTCATCGCCCTCACAGTACAGGCCAATAAGTCTCCTGTGCGTCATGAGTAAGTTGCTGGAATCTGTGTTAAATACAGAAGTAATCAACCATCTCGACATAAATAACCTTCTTAGTGACACTCAATATGGTTTCCGCTCTGCTAGATCTACAGTAGATGTGCTTACAGTTATATCTCATAGGATTAGCAAATCTCTCGACGGAGGCAACCTTTCTAGGGAAATTGCTCTTGCCATATCAAAAGCCTTTGATAGGGTATGGCATAAAGGTTTACTTCACAAGATCTTTAGCTATGGTATAGCTGGAAATGTCTTCTCAATTATTAAATCATTTCTTTCTGATAGGTTCATAAGAGTAGTAGTTGATGGGCTAAAATTAAAAGCTCGAAGTATTAATGCTGGAGTCCCTCAGGGGTCCATCCTGGGCCCAACTCTTTTTCTGATCTACATTAATGATCTTCTAAATCACATCCTTACATCATTTGTAGACATTTATGCTGATGACACTACCATTTATGGTAGCACATCTAAGACAGTAAACGACCAAGTTCTCTCCGATTCTCTCTCCTCTGATCTTGAGCACGTAGTACAATGGGGAAAGGAGTGGCTGATTACTTTTAATCCATCTAAAACCAAGCTTCTCTCTTTACATCATCAACATTCTGATCCAAATCTGGCATCAATTGAAATGAATGCCTCTCGCCTTCAGGAGGCCTCAAGTTTTGACAAGCTTCTGGGCTTGACCGTTACTCCTGATCTTAAATGGAACACGTACATCAAATATGTTACCAAGGCCGCTGGAAAGATGGTGGGATCTTTCTATCGATCCAGTAGATATCTCACTGCTGATGCAATTCTCTATCTATATAAGAGCCAGGTACGTCCAAGGATGGAATACTGTTGCCACATCTGGGCAGGAGCTTCTAGAAAGGACTTGTCTGCTTTGATAGAGTTCAAAATAGACTTCGTAGCCTCGTAGGGAATGTTCTTTTTGTCTTCCCTGCAACCTCTATCTCACAGAAGAGATGTTGCGAGTTTGTCTCTGATGTATCGTTATTTTCATGGAAAGTGTTCGACTGAGCTTCAGTCTATGGTTCCCCCTCGCCAAACTTTCACAAGAAACACTTGTCTAGTTGAAAACACTATCAATAATTGCCCCCACTCTTTATCTGTGCCTAAACCTAAACGTAGATACCATGAACAAAGTTTCTTTCTTAGAACTGCACGCCTGTGGAATTGTCTTCCGTTTTCCTGCTTTCCGGCTGACTACAATATGGTTGTGTTCAAGTCTAACGTAAATAAGTTCTTGATGAGCCGTTCCATATAAGTTAACAAATTTACCGAATTTTCATTACTAATGATAACAATATTGTCCAATGTCTACTGTACACTCTTTAACCCTTATCCTCGAGTGCCATATTTGCCTTTATAATGTGGTGATGCCTGTGTAAAAAGAAAAAGACTTAAAGCCCTATATTCGATATCCGCATTCTTTTGGGATTATCAGTATGACATACCTTTACTCAGGATTCGAAACCAAATGCATGTGACTTGAATTTTGAATCCCGAGTTCGACTGTGTCCTATTGAGGAGCCCAAAGAAGTGCAAAACTCTCTTTTTTGTTTCATTTTTCTTAAACTTTTTTTTCTAGGGGATGGGACATCCAACCAGATGTCTGACATTTACCCCTATTTTAGTGAGTCCAACCAAGAGATCTTTTCAGGATTCTAGCCGTCCCTTTCAGTGCAATCGTTTGTATTTCACTTGCACTTGGTTCACCGGGTATGCTTGCTATGTACTTTTTAAAGTTCTTTTTCATAAGCCCAGTTGCTCCTATGATGACTGGTATAATTGAAACGTCTTTTAATTTCCAATTTCGTTTCATATCATACATAAGTCCTTGATACTTTGTTGTTTCATGTATATTAGTATTTATGGTTTACGTGAGTAGCGACGTTGTTTTCTTGTGGAAATAATTATTCATCATTTCACATTCAGAAACAAAAATACAATCAACATACGTATATATATGTGTATACATATATGTGTGGGGGTGTCTGTGTGGGGAGATAAGCGACACAATAAAAACAACGCTATCTTAAATATAACTGAACCAAAGATAAAACGGCATCGTTAAATTCGTAACAATCTGTCATTTCAACAAAGTAAAGCCTTACAAAGTGTTCGCTTAAACGAAAACTTAATTATGAAAGTCGATAAACGTTACGAAATTCAGATAATGCGCAAAACACGGTCTTCAGACAAAATCACATTAATGTTAAATGGCCTAAGTAATTACAAACACGTCAATACATGGATCCTTAACTCTAAAATAGACCGATATGTACTATTTGTATACACTTTTATAGAAATCAATTAATCGCCTGTACTCGGAGTCGAAACATATTGGCAGGCAGAGGGTTGAGTCGCATACTAATTAAGATACACCGATTTTCCTGTAAGTACACATGTTGGATTTGTGGAAGCATAAAACATTCATTTTCGTCTATGAAAATTAAAGAGGAAATAACTTTCATACATTAAAAGGTAAATAACTCTCACAGCTTAAATAAATTAACTTACTTCTGATTTTCAAGGCAAATAATAATTGAAAATATATTAAATTAAAAGTAACTTAAATAAATAAACTTTTAATAGTATTTTTAAATAGAACAATTAAAAGAATTCAATAAAAAAAAACTATTAATAATATGGAGCTAGTTATTAAAATAGATTTTCTTTAATGTACTATGCAAATGAAGTTACTCATTGAATGTAGATTTCTTTTGAATAAATAGTATACACAGACATGACAGAGAAGAATAGACACTAAAATAAATATTTTCCTAAGATTAATATACGTTTATTTATATTTACAGATAATAATAGTGTTGAAATAACTAAGTGAACCTCATTAAAATTACATCTAACAACATTGAAGTATGCCATGAACCAAATGAGTAACAGACCTCTTAGAATTTCTGCGAGGAAGAATCGTGGGTCAACGTGAATTCTTTTTACTCTAATGGTGCCTGTGCCTGGGATTTTTGTGGCAAGAGTTGCGCAATCTCCAGCCACACGTCTCCTGAGTCGACCTTGTTAAATACTAGTTGCAAGTGGAAGTTTAGGACGACGGGAAACAATGCCGAATTAAGCGGAAAGCACATACAGTCCCTAGAATTCCCAAAAGTCACCCATTTGATACAAGCAAGACTCAACGTTGCTTAACTTCTGTGATTTGAAGAGAACCGGTGTGTCAACGGGATTATGCCTTACATATATACGTACATATAGTTATATGCATACACACATATATACATACATACATACACGCATATATATATAAACATATATATATATGCATACACACACACATATATATACATATATGTATGATGATTGCAACGTCTTTTCAGACGAGTGCTTCTCCCTCAGTCACTGAAATCTATATATTCGAAGATGACTTTTCAGTCCGACCAGCGACTTGTACACTCTCAAACAGACATGACACTGAAGACGGCCATTGGTTTGTAAGAAACTAACAATAACGGAATCCGTATAATCGTGCGATTTCATGTGATTAACAAGACCTGCTTTGTCAACAGAGGCCGGTCACACACCTCACAGATTTAAAGATCTCCATGATTGGGCGGCAAAGTTTGGCGTTTCCTACATGTTCTATTAAGCTCCGCTCGACCTATCTTGGCTGCTTCAAAGTGTTCTGCGGCCCTGTATATCAGTGCCTTCAACTGCTTGCGACCATACGCTAGGGACTCCCAACTGTCAACAGGAACATGAAGGCTCACTAGACTCTCCTTGAAGCTATCATGAAAACGTTTTTTGGGCTTGTGCTGGGGTCTTTTGCCAAGAAGGAGCTCACCATAAAACAACTGTTTTGGGAGCCGATAGTCATCAAGTCAGACAAGATGACCCGCCTAACGCATTTGGTTCTTAATAACAATGGTAGCAATACTAGTTATTTTGGCTTTCAACCAAGAATGTGTCTAAGGCAGTGCTGATGAAACCGCTCAAGCAGTTCTACACACACACACACACACACACACACACATATATATATATATATATATATATATATACATATATATATATATATGTGTGCATACATATATATACATATATATATATATACATATATATACAGATATATAATATACTCAGTTCGTATTTCTCTCAATTTTGAAACTCAAGACTCCAATTCATTTTTAAAAAGTTAATTCAATAAGACTCAATAAAAACATAAAACCGCAGGAATTAACAATAACTAAACTATAATTACAGGAGTAACTATTGATTGAGAATCTTCTACTATATTTAGAGTGTAATCTAATATGCTGAAATACATTGAACATTTGAATTTCAATCCTGCTGACTACTAAGAATTTATTTCCATTAAAGTTTTTTTTTTTATATAATAATGCACTTCACTTTATACTAAAGGCATAATTATATTATGTATCTAGGATGAATAATGTCCACAAATATTGAATACATCTATAAAAATAACCCCTATTTAATTAATTCGAAATTTTTAAAAGAATACATATAACAAATATCAAATGCAAGATAAGTTACTTTTCTAGCTAACTGAACAAGTTTTAGCGTTTTTACTTACTTTAAAACCTTTATTAAATTCGAAAAACAATAGTGTAGTAGGTTAAGCGAGAACAATGAAACTTGCTGAAACGATAAGGACACATCAATAATTACTTTAAAATAACAATAACATGAAATAGTGACAGAAACCCACCCAATAAATAGTACGGTAACATTTATTGGGTGGGTTTCTATCACTATTTTGTTTTATATATAATTTTTAGTTATTATAAAGACTCTAATGGTGTAAAAGACACATCACGGCTATTTTGTCTTGTTCTTACGTAAAGTTAGAGACTACTTTATTTTCGAAGCGAAAAAAACAATTTATGAAATAATAAACGTTACAAAATAATTGAAAACACAAAAAACTTATCCAGCTAGGTAGAAGAGTAACTCATCCTACCTTTAATATTTTTATAATTTTTTACCTCTTTTCTTGTTTGTTTGTCTATCGTAAAAGTAGAAATGTTTTATTTGAAAATATGTTTCAAATAATTTATTAATTTTATAATTGGAATGTGTGTGAAAAGATAAAGATTTTAAATATTTTTAATGAATAGAATGCACTAAAATTCAAATATATTAAACATCCAAGTAATAATATATCGAATATATTGTTTTTTATTCGTGCTAAAACGAGTGAAATAAAAATAACCCGAATTCCAAGTTTACAGAAATGACGAGGAACTATGAGCTCCGCTTAATATTGGTTTCTAATTTCAACACCAGAAGCCTACATCAAGTGGACCGTTTTTCTTTCACCTATAGTAGTTTTTTCCAAGTTTTTCAATGTGTTTATACGTAATCGCCTAAAAAGTAAAATCTCAAGAAAAGGCGAGGGGGTTGAATATTCTTTTCGATTTAACAAACTTCTTACAGGGGGGCATGCAATAAATAATGCTCCTGGCCCACTTCCAGTTGTCTTATCTAGCTAAAATTTTGCATGTGAAATGATTTATATCTCTACGGGTTATGTGGTAAATTACAGCTCTGAACTAATGTTGGTTTCTGTTTTACAGGTGTTCGAACTGAGTCAGGTGTGAAATGGAGCCTGTTGAATGTCGAGCAGTGATCTGGTTTTTGCATTTTAAAGGACGCACACAACAGGAGACTTTGGATGAAATGAAAGAAACTTATGGTAATAATGCCCCATCATATTACCTTGTAAAACACTGCCATCGTGAATTCAAGCATGGCCGAAAGTCTGTGGAAACACCTCCCAGACCTGGTCGCCTCCCTTCTGCCATTTATGAGGCATCTGTCCGTCAAGTTGAGGCTGCCATTTTGGAAGATCGGCGCATTACTATTCGCCAAATAGCCCAAGATGTCAAGATTAGTACAGGGTCTGTAGAAACTATCCTTCATGACCATTTGCATATGCATAATGTGTCTGCCAGATGGATTCCCAGGTTGCTCACACCATTCCAGAAGCGAGAACGCGTCGAGTGCTCGAGGATGAATTTGGAGATGTGCTAAGAAGATGTGTCAAAGTTTTTCAAAAGACTGATTACACAGGATGAAACCTAGGTCCATCACTATGATCCAGAGACCAAAGCCCCGTCAATGCAGTGGAAGCATTTGGACTCACCACTTCCAAAGAAGGCAAGGGTGCAGCCCTCCGCTGACTACGTCATGCTCACAGTCTTTTGAGACCAGGACGGAGTAGTGATGACAGATTTCCAGGCAAGGGGTACCACAATTACAGGAGCCTATTATGCTTCACTTTTGAGGAAATTAAGGGAAGCTATCAAAATCAAGAGGCGGGGCAAGATCAGCAAAGGTACCCTCTTCCTGCAAGACAACGCTCCGGTCCACAACTCGCATATCGCCAGATCAGAAGCACGGGCGTGTGGTTATAAAATCATCCTCACCCCATCCTCCCTACTCTCCTGACTTTGCACCCTATGACTTTTACCTCTTCCCAGCCATGAAGTTGTTTTTGTATCGAAAGCGTTTCCCAAATGATGCAGCCTTGATTTCTGAAGGCACGTCCAACCTGGGTTGTTCTATAAAAAACGGTCTCCAGAGCTGCATCAAACGAGGAGAGAAATGCATAACGCACGTATATTTTTTCTTTGTTATTCTTACTTATCCATCTTTGCCATTTTTACCATTGCTAGTTTTACCGTTGTCCTTCTTCCCGTTGCTATTTTTACCTATTTATACACTTACATCATCTTTATCGTTGCCATTTTCACCGGTGCTATTGTTACCTGTGGAATTGTCACATGCGCCATTTTACCTAAAATAATAATCAATAGATTATTGGGTTCAAAATGATAAATATGAAATTGTCATATATTAAAAATTCAATTTTAAGCGAGTTTTCAGAGTGGAACACGCGAGTCTAATACTACTACATATTGGGTATAATATAATAATAATAACCATAAAAAGTTCTATAATAATAAATACGAAATATCTGTACAAATTAAAACATCCTATTTAAGTGTATTTTACGACTGGGGTAACGCCAGGCTGCCCACTAGCATATATATATATATATATATATATATATATATATATATATATATATATATATATATATATATATATATATTAGGTACGTGCATTGATGGTGGAAAACTAATAGGGAGACACAGATTTGAAAGCCATTTCATCATAATTTTTTGTAGGTTTCCGAATACTTTTGGGTTGAATTTGAAAGATTAAAGACTAAGGTTACTTTCCAAAAGGGAAAAAATATTTTTACACATTAAAGAAAAAGTTATAATTAAAAATGTTTTCACGGTGACATTCAGAAACTGACAAATTCAGCTATTTTTTTAAGTTAAATAAATTCTTTGTAAATATCCGTTGACATAAAATATTAGATTTCTAGGACTATTTCATAAATAACGTAAGACCCTAAGATATTGACTAAAATATTTAAAAACACCTTTTTTGTAATTAGTCTCCAAAAGCGAGATATTCTGGCTTCGCCCAATCAAAACAAAAAGTCATCTAGTATGAGTTCTATAGCAACTCAAAATGTCAGAAAGTCAAAATGCTACATTAAAATGACGTCAGGTTGTTGAAGGAAGAGAGGGGGTGCAAAACTGACTTTTCTTTTTTCCCAGACGTATCGTAAACGTTTGTATAATTTTTAGAATTTTTTTTAATTTAAGTATTTTTGCGTGTCCCTGTTCTGATATTTTCAATTTTTTTTATTTTTCAAGATTATATATTAATTATATTACACGGAAGATTACACGTTCATTCATGCAAAGTAAATATTACATACAAAAATTACGCTAAAGTGCAACATTAAAAAAAAGAGGAAATATTTTTTGCACTTATAAATTTTTAAATAAACAATTGTATGCTTTATATTTTAATTTTTTGCAGTGAAAATATACAACTGTTTAACAAAAGTTGTTATTTGAAGAAACATTTATTATGTGAATTTATTCAAAATTTAAAGATTTTTTTCTTAATCTATGGATTTTCAATGCGTGATTGGATATATATATATATATATATATATATATATATATATATATATATATATATATATATATATATATCTCCAAACACGCATTGAAAATAAATAAATTAACTATTATCAGGTTTGAAATATATATATATATATATATATATATATATATATATATATATATATATATATATATATATTCAGCAGTTTTGATTAGATATCGGTACTAACGGTTTCAAAGTTTTGATAAGATATCGGTACTATCGGTTTAATTTATTATTTGAATTTATTCAAAATTTAAAGATTTTTTTCTTAATCTATGGATTTTCAATGCGTGTTTGGTTGGTTGGTTGGTTGGTTGGTTGGTTGGTTGTTTTTGTTTTACGGCATATGAACCCTTTTCGGGTTATTTAATGCCAAATCCAAAGATTTTGAAGAAAAAATTTTTAATAGAATATATTTCTTGTTTTCAAGTCGGTTTCTATTTAACCCATAGTTGGAACCCTAACAGGTACTACCATTCCGGGTCAAAGTGGACCTGGGAGCAATGGTAATTAAAGGGTGGCTCCACACTCCCCAAAGCCCGCAAGCTGGGGCCTCACCACTGGATACAATTTAAGGTCATATCCAGGACCCAATGCGTGTTTGGATACACACACACACACACACATATATATATATATATATATATATATATATATATATATATATATATATATATATATATTCAGCAGTTTTGATAAGATATCGGTACTATCGGTTTCGAACCTGATAATAGTGAACCGTTCAAGGTCCCAATATCAATCTCTCTTCAGCCGAGCTATCTCATCTGTCTCTCCATGATATTGGGACCTAAAACGGTTCCCTATTATCCGGTTTGAAATCGACCGTACCGATGGCTTATCTTATCTAAACTTCTGAACATAAAAATATAAATATTACGCTCCTATTTTGAAAATATGTTCCTTATAATAGAGCACTTTGCTGGAATTCTTTTATATGTGTGTGTGTGTGTGTGTGTGTGTGTGTGTGTGTGTGTGTGTGTGTGTGTGTGTGTGTCATCCACAGCTATTATATTTAGTATTTGTTCCCGCCGTTTCTGTCCACTTGAACCTGTAATTGATATTTCAGACATATGTCGTGCATTGTTGCAAGTGTAATCATGTGTGTCTAAGTGAGTTCGGGTCTTTAGAGACGCATGGCTGCCTCAGGAGCCAGTCCCAACTTTCATTCATTGCCAGCCGACTGCCAATTGTACTGGGTGGGACGTTTGGCGCCCACCCCTGCTGACGTGCCGCCACCATCCCTGCTGTGAAGATTACCCCCAAGTGGTTATTTGTGCACAGGGGTGTCGCCTCTAACTTCCCTCCTAGGCGGTCATCCAACCTTTTTTCTTTCTTTCTTTCTCTTTAAGTTTTCAACGTCGACTTCGAATGCCGGTATTGTTTGTATTCTTTGTTTGTTTGTCTGTTTTCTCTGTTCAATTGGTTGTTATGTCATTGTTGATGTTTTTTTATATATATTTATTCATGGGGCGCGTCTGAGAGTGCTGATTTTACATACGTCCTTGTATACTTATAAATGTGTTATTTCCCTGTTAATCGGTTTGTGTGTCACACTTGTGTATGTTTTGATACATCTATACATTTGGAAAATTACGTTTTCCCTATTTATATGCCTACATGCGAGAACATAGTAGGCTTTACTGTGACCAGAAAGATTAAAATTTACTATGTTTTTTTTGTTGTTTTGTTTTTGTTATATATAATAATTGGGAGAAAAAATAATCCAAGCACGTGTTCTTAGAACACGTCATTTGAAAAATCGATGTTATTTGCTTTATATTTTTATTCGATGCTTCTACATAACTTTCAAATGAAAAATAAAATTAAGAAACATTGTGTATGTTCACATGTGTATGTTCACATTCACATAGATTCAAAAAAGTGGTCGACAATTAAAATAAATAACAAATAAATTTGATAAAGGTAAGATAAGTTACTCTTGTACCTATCTGGAAATTTTTTAGGGATTTTACTCACTCTAAAACGTGTATTCTGTTCGTAAAGCATATAGTGTTGAGTAAGGACAAGAAAATTATCGCAAATTGACACTTAAATATTTAAAATTTTGAAAATGACTTAAAAATAAAAAGAAAAGAAAATACTGTTAGAAAAAGACCTTTTATATATATATATATATATATATATATATATATATATATATATATATATATATATATATATATATATTATATTTTCACCCCAAACAAGGCAAATTGCCACTTTGGTGTAGGGGGCTACTATCAGGGGCAACAACTACTGGAGTAATATGTAGGGATTTGGGCAGCACGATATCGGTTCAGGTTACACTTGAACTTCTGCACGTCAGTACTGTTGGGGAAGCAGGGACCTGGAATGGAATTCCAGAGTCTAGCGGTTCTGGGGAAGAAACTATTGGAGTAAAAAGATCTTTTACATCTAGAGATCTCTACAGTGTGGGGGTGGGATTTAGCAGCTTGTCGGGTTTGTAGAGGGTGCTCACGTCGTGGGGGCACAAGTGATTGCAATTCGCCAGAGCATTCACCACTAAAATACTTGTAGAAAAGGCAGAGGGATGCAACATTTCGTCGATGGGACAGAGGCTGTTACCGTGGTTTATATTGGGAGAGTTTCTAATAGTCTTTTATACATTTTTTTTATTTTTAAGTCATTATCAAAACTTTAAATATTTAAGTGTCCATTCGCGGTCATTTTTTCTAATTCTCACCTTGCACTCAACACTATTTGTTTTTCGAATCGAATAAACACTTTAAAGTGAGTAAAACCATTAAAAACTTTTTCCAGATATGTAAAGGTTAACTTATTTTGTCTTTGGTAACTAGGGCGAGGACAACAGCGTATTCTTTTCATTGTTTTGACTCTCGAGAGTGTATCCGTTGAAATCTTCTATGCTTTTATTTGGAGTGATGTGGTTCTCGGTTGATTAACCTTGTCTAACATCTCGGATATATACTCGAGAGTAAAAGAAATGAAAAGAATATTCTGTTGTTATAGTACTATTGGTAACATTTATTTGTTATATATTTGCATTTTTACAACTTTTTTTTTAATACCTGTGGATTGGAAAACCTACCCGAAACATATCGTACACCAAAAACGACGTAAATTGATTAAGTAATTTTATATTCAATAAGAAAATCAAATTTTATCGCTAAACTATGAGCGATAATCTCACGACACCATCTTGATGTACGGCATAATCACGTTAACTCAAAGGTTCTCGTTATATCACAGAAGTTTAGCAACGTTTAGCCTGGTTAGTACCAGATGAGGGACTATTTGGGAATGCCAGATAGTTGACCAATTTGGGAATACCAGATAGTTGACCAATTTGGGAATACCAGATAGTTGACCAATTTTGGAATACCAGATAGTTGACCAATTTGGGAACACCAGATAGTTGACCAATTTTGGAATACCAGATAGTTGACCAATTTGGGAATACCAGATAGTTGACCAATTTGGGAATATAAGATAGTTGACCAATTTGGGAATACCAGATAGTTGACCAATTCGGGAATACCAGATAGTTGACCAATTTTGGAATACCAGATAGTTGACCAATTTGGGAATACCAGATAGTTGACCAATTTGGGAATACCAGATAGTTGACCAATTTGGGAATACCTGATAGGTGACCAATTTGGGAATATAAGATAGTTGACCAATTTGGGAATACCAGATAGTTGACCAATTTGGGAACACCAGATAGTTGACCAATTTTGGAATACCAGATAGTTGACCAATTTGGGAATACCAGATAGTTGACCAATTTGGGAATATAAGATAGTTGACCAATTTGGGAATACCAGATAGTTGACCAATTTGGGAATACCAGATAGTTGACCAATTTGGGAATATAAGATAGTTGACCAATTTTGGAATACCAGATAGTTGACCAATTTGGGAATACCAGATAGTTGACCAATTTGGGAATACCAGATAGTTGACCAATTTGGAAATACCTGATAGGTGACCAATTTGGGAATATAAGATAGTTGACCAATTTGGGAATACCAGATAGTTGACCAATTTGGGAACACCAGATAGTTGACCAATTTGGGAATACCAGATAGTTGACCAATTTGGGAATACCAGATAGTTGACCAATTTGGGAATATAAGATAGTTGACCAATTTGGGAATACCTGATAGGTGACCAATTTGGGAATACCAGATAGTTGACCAATTTGGGAATACCAGATAGTTGACCAATTTGGGAATATAAGATAGTTGACCAATTTGGGAATACCAGATAGTTGACCAATTTGGGAATACAAGATAGTTGACCAATTTGGGAATATAAGATAGTTGACCAATTTGGGAATACCTGATAGTTGACCAATTTGGGAATACCTGATAGGTGACCAATTTGGGAACATAAGATAGTTGACCAATTTGGGAATACCAGATAGTTGACCAATTTGGGAACACCAGATAGTTGACCAATTTTGGAATACAAGATAGTTGACCAATTTGGGAATACCTGATAGGTGACCAATTTGGGAATATAAGATAGTTGACCAATTTGGGAATATAAGATAGTTGACCAATTTGGGAATACCAGATAGTTGACTAATTCGGGAATACCAGATAGTTGACCAATTTTGGAATACCAGATAGTTGACCAATTTGGGAATACCAGATAGTTGACCAATTTGGGAATACCAGATAGTTGACCAATTTGGGAATACCAGATAGTTGACCAATTTGGGAATACCTGATAGGTGACCAATTTGGGAATATAAGATAGTTGACCAATTTGGGAATACCAGATAGTTGACCAATTTGGGAACACCAGATAGTTGACCAATTTTGGAATACCAGATAGTTGACCAATTTGGGAATACCAGATAGTTGACCAATTTGGGAATATAAGATAGTTGACCAATTTGGGAATACCAGATAGTTGACCAATTTGGGAATACCAGATAGTTGACCAATTTGGGAATACCAGATAGTTGACCAATTTGGGAATACCAGATAGTTGACCAATTTGGGAATATAAGATAGTTGACCAATTTTGGAATACCAGATAGTTGACCAATTTGGGAATACCAGATAGTTGACAAATTTTGGAATACCAGATAGTTGACCAATTTGGAAATACCTGATAGGTGACCAATTTGGGAATATAAGATAGTAGACCAATTTGGGAATACCAGATAGTTGACTAATTTGGGAACACCAGATAGTTGACCAATTTGGGAATACCAGATAGTTGACCAATTTGGGAATACCAGATAGTTGACCAATTTGGGAATATAAGATAGTTGACCAATTTGGGAATACCTGATAGGTGACCAATTTGGGAATATAAGATAGTTGACCAATTTGGGAATACCAGATAGTTGACCAATTTGGGAACACCAGATAGTTGACCAATTTGGGAATACCAGATAGTTGAGCAATTTGGGAATACAAAATAGTTGACCAATTTGGAAATATAAGATAGTTGACCAATTTGGGAATACCTGATAGTTGACCAATTTGGGAATACCTGATAGGTGACCAATTTGGGAATATAAGATAGTTGACCAATTTGGGAATACCAGATAGTTGACCAATTTGGGAACACCAGATAGTTGACCAATTTGGGAATACCAGATAGTTGACCAATTTGGGAATACCTGATAGGTGACCAATTTGGGAATATAAGATAGTTGACCAATTTGGGAATACCAGATAGTTGACCCATTTGGGAATACCAGATAGTTGACCAATTTGGGAATACCAGATAGTTGACCAATTTGGGAATACCAGATAGTTGACCAATTTTGCAATACCAGATAGTTGACAAATTTTGGAATACCAGATAGTTGACCAATTTGGGAACACCAGATAGTTGACCAATTTGGGAATACCAGATAGTTGACCAATTTGGGAATACCAGATAGTTGACCAATTTGGGAATATAAGATAGTTGACCAATTTGGGAATACCAGATAGTTGACCAATTTGGGAATACCAGATAGTTGACAAATTTGGGAATACCAGATAGTTGACCAATTTGGGAATACCAGATAGTTGACCAATTTGGGAACACCAGATAGTTGACCAATTTTGGAATACCAGATAGTTGACCAATTTGGGAATACCAGATAGTTGACCAATTTGGGAATATAAGATAGTTGACCAATTTGGGAATACCAGATAGTTGACCAATTTGGGAATACCAGATAGTTGACCAATTTGGGAATACCAGATAGTTGACCAATTTGGGAATACCAGATAGTTGACCAATTTGGGAATATAAGATAGTTGACCAATTTTGGAATACCAGATAGTTGACCAATTTGGGAATACCAGATAGTTGACCAATTTTGGAATACCAGATAGTTGACCAATTTGGAAATACCTGATAGGTGACCAATTTGGGAATATAAGATAGTTGACCAATTTTGGAATACCAGATAGTTGACCAATTTGGGAACACCAGATAGTTGACCAATTTGGGAATACCAGATAGTTGACCAATTTGGGAATACCAGATAGTTGACCAATTTGGGAATACCAGATAGTTGACCAATTTGGGAATACCTGATAGGTGACCAATTTGGGAATATAAGATAGTTGACCAATTTGGGAATACCAGATAGTTGACCAATTTGGGAACACCAGATAGTTGACCAATTTGGGAATACCAGATAGTTGACCAATTTGGGAATACCAGATAGTTGACCAATTTTGGAATACCAGATAGTTGACCAATTTGGGAATACTAGATAGTTGACCAATTTGGGAATACCAGATAGTTGACCAATTTTGGAATACCAGATAGTTGACCAATTTGGGAATACCAGATAGTTGACCAATTTGGGAATACCTGATAGGTGACCAATTTGGGAATATAAGATATTTGACCAATTTGGAATACCAGATAGTTGACCAATTTAGGAACACCAGATAGTTGACTAATTTGGGAATACCAGATAGTTGACCAATTTGGGAATACCAGATAGTTGACCAATTTGGGAATACCAGATAGTTGACCAATTTGGGAATACCTGATAGGTGACCAATTTGGGAATATAAGATAGTTGACCAATTTGAAAATACCTGATAGTTGACCAATTTGGGAATACCAGGCGCTATATGTAAGAGAACTCAGACACCTCCCTACAAAAACTGCAAGAACCCAACATCGTCCTCTAATCTGACGAGGATATACATACGACTAGGGACTACTTGTGAATTATATACTCCCATGGAACTTCCTCCTTCAGAGAAAGCCAGTTAAACCCGCCTAAGAGTTAGTGTCGCAGTTTTATTTTTATTTTTTTGACAGGAGATAATCCAAATCGAGATTTTAGAACGCCATTCTTAACATGAGAAGGGAGTAGGACATTAAAAAAATACTAGCAATTCGCTTAAAATATATTTTCTTTATAAATATAAAACTATGTGGTTAATTTACCTGATTTTTGGGTTAAGATATTTTCTTTTTCTCTAAGGTACATACATCATAAATATCTATCTTTGTATTTTCATAAAGATATTGTGGACAACCGCACCTTTTTTTATAATATAATTGGGAAGTAGTTCTTTTTTTAACTATAACTCCCCCAAGAACGATCTTAAAATCTATTTTCAGTTAATATTTATTCCATAATCGCTTAATTCCCTACCTTGCCAAAAATGCCTAACTTTTCGATGTTTAATTTTCCTGATTCGAGTCGTGTTCTAATGAAGGAGAAATCCATTTTCCCCGAATGCGATACACTGTAGTGAAATAATATGATCTTTTCTTGCCTATACAATCTATTTCACACAGAACAGATGTTGCTAGCTTCTCTCGATTGTATCGAAGTTTTTCTCCTTCATTGACTGAAAACAGAATATATACTACACTTTGATTCAGCCTGAAAAGCAACATTATCATTCTTTTTTAATTGATGTTATTAGTTGGGACAATGGAATATAAAGTACATTAAATGCTTAAAGTTTCTAAAATTTATTAAATAATACGATTTTTCTCAATTTGTTGGGGTTAAGTTTGAAAAAATTACAAAACAAAAAAAATACAAAAAAAACACAAAACAAAAAATACAAAACAAAAAATACAAAACAAAAACATAAAAACAAAAAATATACAAAACAAAAAAATACAAAACAAAAAATACAAAAAAACTCAAAACAAAAAAATACAAAACAAAACAATAAATATAAAACAAAAACTACAAAACAAATAATACGAAACAAAAAAACACAAAACAAATAATACGAAACAAAAAAAACACAAAACAAATAATACGAAACAAAAAATACAAAACAAAAAACAAAAAAATACAAAAAAGTACAACATAAAAAATACAAAAAAAATACAAAACAAAAAATACAACACGAAAATAAAAAACAAAAAAATACAAAACAAAAGATACAAAACAAAAAATACAAAACAAAAAAATACAAAACAAAAAAATAAAAAACAAACAATACAAAACAAAAAAATACAAAACAAAAAATATGTAAAAAAACAAAAAATACAAACCGAAAAAATTCAAACCACAAAGAAAATAGAAAACAAAAAATAAAAAACAAAAAAATACAAAACAAAAAAATACAAAACAAAAAAAATACAAAACAAAAAAATACAAAACAAAAAAAATACAAAACAAAAAAAATACAAAACACAAAGAAAATAGAAAACAAAAAAATACAAAACAAAAAAAATACAAAACAAAAAAATACAAAACAAAAAAATAAAAAACAAACAATACAAAACAAAAAAATATAAAACTAAAAAAATACACAACAAAAAAATACAATACAAAAAAATACAAAACAAAAAATACAATAAAAAAAATACAAAACAAAAAAATACAAAATAAAAAATACAAAACAAAAAATACAAAACAAAAAAATACAAAACAAAACAAATACAAAACAAAAAATACAAAACAAAAAATACTAAACAAAAAAAATACAAAACAAAGATATACACGAGAAAAAATACAAAACAAAAAATACAAAGCAAAAAATACAAAACAAAAAATACAAGACAAAAAAATACAAAACAAAAAATACAACACAAAAAAATACAAAACAAAAATAATACAAAACAAAAATAATACAAAACAAAAAATACAAAACAAAAATATACAAAACAAAAAAAATACAAAATAAAAAATACAAAACACAAAGAAAATAGAAAACAAAAAAATACAAAAACCAAAAAAATACAAAACAAAAAAATACAAAACAAAAAATAAAAAACAAACAATACAAAACAAAAAAATACAAAACTAAAAAAATACACAACAAAAAAATACAAAAACAAAAAAATACAAAACAAAAAATACAATAAAAAAAATACAAAATAAAAATACAAAATAAAAAATACAAAACAAAAAATACAAAACAAAAAATACAAAACAAAACAAATACAAAACAAAAAAATACAAAACAAAAAATACTAAACAAAAAAAATACAAAACAAAAATATACACGACAAAAAAATACAAAACAAAAAATACAAAACAAAAAATACAAAACAAAAAATACAAAACAAAAAAAACAAAACAAAAAATACAAAACAAAAAATACAAAACAAAAAAAACAAAACAAAAAATACAAAACAAAAAATACAAAACAAAAAAAACAAAACAAAAAATACAAAACAAAAAATACAAAACAAAAAATACAAAACAAAAAATACAAAACAAAAAAAACAAAACAAAAAATACAAAACAAAAAATACAAAACAAAAAATACAAAACAAAAAAAAACAAAACAAAAAATACAAAACAAAAAAATACAAAACAAAAAATACAACACAAAAAAATACAAAACAAAAATAATACAAAACAAAAAATACAAAACATAAAGTACAAAACAAACAAATACAAAACAAAAAAATACAAAACAAAAAATACAAAACAACAAACATACAAAACAAAAATATACAAAACAAAAAAAATACAAAACTAAAAAATACAAAATAAAAAATACAACACAAAAAAATACAAAACAACAAACATACAAAACAAAAAAATACAAAACAAAAAAATACAAAACAAAAAAATACAAAACAAAAAATACAAAACAGAAAAGTACAAAACAAAAAAATACAAAACAAAAATACAAAACAAAAAATACAAAACAAAAAAAATACAAAACAAAAAATATAAAACAAAAAAAATACAAAACAACAAACATACAAAACAATAAAATACAAAACAAAAAATACACAACAAAAAAAAATACAAAACAAAAAATACAAAACAAAAAAATACAAAACAAAAAAATATTACATACGTAAAAGAAAATATCGTATTTCAAACGTCACACGTAAATTGAGCTCGTTTTATTTTTATTAAAAAAATAATCAAATTTTATGGCTAACAGAAGAGCGACTGTTTCACGATGCCATTTAGAAACAGGACTGAAGGAACAAGGGAGCGAACTCCAAATAATGCAAATTTGCGAACTTTTAGGAAGCGATTTTAAATATAGGGAGGGGCCATTGGAAAAACTCAAATTCGCTTAAAAATGATTTTCTTTATAAAAATAAAACTACTTTATCAATTTACGTGACTTTTGGAATGCGACATTTTCTTTCACTCGGGGTTACGTACTTGATACAGAGTTTTGTTTTATAATTGAGATGTAATACTGAACAGCACCTAGTGTCACGTATTCGCTGTGGCCGATTGTTCATAATGTTCATTTGTCGCTGGTCTAAGATATGTACCTACTGACAACGAGTAAAACACGACACAGTTGATCTATAATTTTTTTTCATTTCACATCAACGAATTAGCTTTTTATTATAAGCTATTACTGGTGCTTTAACATTTGTGAAGGCGCATGACGTGGATGGGTGGTTGGGTCTGATATTGAGTAGTGAAGAAATGTGACGGCCTCGCTTCTCTCTGACTGACTGCTCGCTGCCTCTTTGTTATGATTTATTTACATAAACATTCTTTCCCTACTGGGGTGTTTAATATTTCCTATTGTCTATTGTTTCAATCCTTTGACCGATATCCTCTCACATATTTCTGGGTCAAATTCTGCATTTCATTAGACAATGACGGAAAGTCCCGCATTCTTCACATGGAATGCATTTGTGTGGGACACCCATCGAATGTTTCCCTGCAGTATTTAACTCTAGCGTTGCATTAAGTGTATTATGCTTAGGTTTAAAGGATATTTTCTTTTGTCTGTCAGGCTTAAGTTTAAAATAAAATTTGTTTTAGTTAGTCACGCGTAGGTCTGAAATAGAATTTGGTTTGTCCCGGTTCAGTTTAATATTCACGTTTTCTTTTGCTATATCATAAGTTTAAATAGCATCTGGTTCGGTTTGTCACGTTTAAGTTTTAAATATGTTCTTTTTCTGTAAGACTAAATTTTGAGTATTTTATTCTGTCTGTCACGTTTGAGATTTAATGTTTTCTTTTATCTCATGCTCAAGTTTGAACTAGTACTAGCGGGACCTGTGGAAATTCCAAAGCGGTATCTTTCATATGTGACATCTTTCTGCTGGGCATTCTGTGGACGTTTACCGTGAATGGAAACCTCGAGATAATATTGCAACCCTTTGTTAGAACTGTAAGATTATTTCTCTAAGAAATCTGGTTAGTGTAGTCTCATAATATATCTGGTTATTAGGATTTATCTCTAATATCCTTATAAAAGTTTGTGACATATTTCGAGTGCATTGACGCCCGGCGCAAACGGAAACACCACGATCTCATTATACCATCTTTAGACAGAACAGATACTAACCTTCGATCCTAGCCAAAAGACCAAAAAGGTATATTTTAGTTTTACATACAGCCCAAAAACGACATAATTTTAATTTTATTTTTATTTTATTTTATATTACGTTTTCGTTAATCGGGAGATCATATTTATTAAAAAGGATTAAAGAAATGATAACATACTATGAAGATTAAATTAGCGTATCAATTTGCTATTTTGATGTTTGTAGTATGGTATCACATCCTATCCTCATTTTTAATAAATAGGATTTTCTAATCGAATAATTTATATTCTGAAAACCGTGGCACGCGTGCGTGCGTTCGTTAAAGGTACTATGGTATTTATAGGTTACCTTATTCTCTGAAGTTTAAGTTTTAAATATTTTCTCATGTCTGTCATGAGTTTAAATTACATTTTATCTGATTTGTCGAACGCATTGTCATCACTAAATGCACGGATTAAATAGTTGTATGTTGAAAAATAAACATCAAAAAAGGTGTCAAGCAAGGAGATATGCTTTCAGCAATCCTGTTCTCTGATGTACTAGCTGCTGTTATTCTTAAGCCAGAAGAGACTTGCCAAAGCGGTTTTTCTATAGAAGGACAAAACCTTTCCAACCCCTTCTATGTTGATGATATCATTCTTGTAATGAATGCACGCATAAACTTCAAGTGCTTTGTCAATTTATTAGCAAAGAATACAAAGATTGGATTAGACAAAAGCCTAAAGAAATTAATGTATGTGTACAGCTAAATCACAATTCAACAAAAACATCAAACCAGTCACCCAATTCATTTGTTTAAGACATAAACTGACTTTCTCCAGTGATTGAAACAGAATCGAGCTGGGTTGGGCGGCTTTCCAACAAACACAGCACTATTCTAAAATCAAAAATGGTGCCGATGTTTGTTAAAGTAAATTTTTATTTAATTTATATCCTCCCAATAATTTTATATGGCCTTGATTGCATCACATGGACTAAAAAAACTAGCTAATTGCGTTGAGGTTTTTCGAAATCACAGAACATCGCCTGATCTAAAGGAAATAAAATATCCACCCTCCGTCAAACTACTTTCCTACCGCCTAATTTGATAAAATTAAAAGTAACACCCGTAAACGTTTTGGCCATGTCAAACCATCAACCACTGGCCTGTCAAAGTAATGATTTGATGGTATGTTCGAAAGCAAATGAGGCAGTGGAAAGCTAAGGAAAAGGTGAAGAGAGAATGTTTTTGGTTGGACATCTTTCGACAGTTGCCAACTTGCTCTGGATCGGAATGAATGGCGAAAAATAAGTCACGTGGGTTCGCAATCCGCACCAAGCGGAAGATGCGACTAATGATGATGATCTGAAAACTGTCCATTTATTGCTATTGATATTATCATCACCATTAGTAGTAGTAGTAGTAGTAGTAGTAGTAGCAGTAGTAGTAGTACGTGAACTGTGTATATCATAAGAAGAGGTACTCCACAACAGACATTCGTCTAATTACAACCGATGCCAACAATTTCCCCTACTCTCTATCTGTGCTTAAATGTTTCTCTCCTTGAACCGCTACCTGTGCAACTCCATACCGCGGAACTACTTCACAGCTGACTACAACATATTAAAATCTGGAAATATTTTTTTAAACATTCATATGAAAATGTGCGACTTTATAAAAACCAACTCTTTTGAAAATGCATGACTTCTTTTAAAACGAACTTTTTTTCATGAACAGTCTCTATAAGAAAGAGAATTCTAAAATGAATCAAAATTTATGGATTTAAAAAAATACAACATTAAACTAATCAAAATAACCAATAAAAGTTATAAATTTTAAGAACTTTTTAATTGTCTTCCTTTGAAATTCTTCAAACAGAAGTACAAAAACAGTCCCTTCAAACCAAACGTGTCAAATGAATTATGTTACCAAATAAAAGTAAATATATTATTAAATGTTTAAATCATGTTTTCAGATAATTTCACCCCTCGGGTTAAATACCACTAGGACAATCAAGGGAAAAATATAATAAATCAACAATCTCAGCTAAATGACTTTAATTATTTAAGAAAATATTTTAGAACATTAGTGTTTTTTTTTCTAAAATTTGTAAATTAAACTATCGAAATGGTGTTTGCAAAAATATGATCAAACATCTATTTATTTTGTTGTAGTTCATAAATAACCTATAGCCTTAGTAAATCGATGATTTTTTTAACATTTAAAAGCAATAAGAATATTTATTAATTTATATTAAGATATTATTTTTCTACAGAGCGTATAGTTTACTTTATTTAAATGAAATGTCATATCAAAATAATTTACTTTTGAATTATTTTCTCATAAAAAACTGGGGTTTTCATATATATGTATAATTTCTTTTCTTTTTATCTAAACATCTTATATTTATAATATTTTATTTGTATTTGTTTTATATATTTTTGCTATTATTTCTAACCCATTCATATGCACGCACGCATATTTTTATACAATATATTCGCCTGGGTGCACAAACCCATATATAAAACATTATGTACATATATAATCTCTTTTTTATTTTTATATTTTCACATACGCATTTAATATATTGATAACTATTTATAAAGATTTTCTTTAAAAGTCTAATATTTAAGAACTATTCAAAATTATATTTTTAGATATTTTCCTTTTACATTAAGATTTGAATGTTTACTTCAAATTTCTTTTTTATTTCAAATTTTCTTAACATATATAGATTTTATTATAATATATAAGTTTTTTTTAGTTTTTTCTTAGAAGTATGATTTCTAATTGATACTATTTATTCTAGCGTCTAGAATAAATTTTACTAGATTTAAATTGTGACACTTGGAGGTTATTTTCTTTTATTTTTGTTTTTTTGGTTTTTTAATTTTCTAGTTTTCCACTCCTGGACAGGGTTCAAAAGAGAGTCCCCAACCTGATAGATCCCGAACTGTATGCTAATCTTCAGCCTCTGTCCCATCGACGACATGGTGCATCCCTCTTCCTGTTTTACAAGTATTTTCATTGTAGAGGCTTTGACGAACTACAAATCCTTGTACTCCCCCCGAGGTAAATACCCTCGACAAACAGCAAAGTCCCACCCTACACAGTAGAGATCTCCAGATGTCAGAAAGCATTCTACTCTAATAGTTTCTTCCCCAGAATTGCTGAACTTTGGAATTCCCTTCTGGATTCCTGCTTCCCCAACTCTACTGACATGCAGAAGTTCAAGTGTAATTTAAACAGACGTCTTGCTGCTCAACTCACTACATAGTATACCTGTAACTTATGTTCCTTATAGTAGCCTCCTACGTCAAAGTGGCACTGTGCCTTGTTTGGGGTGAAAATGCAATATTTTTTTTAATTTATAAACTATTCTCGTTTGCTAAATTGTGTTATCTACATGTCTTCTGTCAATTACTTTCAACTCTAACAACTGGTGAGGACTGTATCTTGAATATCGTTTAAACATTCTTATGTAATTTCTGTGTCCTTTAGACACTCATTACGAATATTAAAGCAGTTCCTATTGTGATCGTTTAGAATCGTTACGAAAAGAGAAATACCATTCATATTGCGCCTTTCATGTATGCAGGGTTTGGTATCTTGATTTGATGCTGTTCCAACACTGAGAAGTTTATTTACATGCAATATATATATAACAATTATGTACACGTTAACATATTTACATATGTTAGTATACATATTCATTGTGTATATATATATATATATATATATATATATATATATATATATATATATATATTTCAGAGGAAACATAATTTAATTTAAATACCAAAAAACAAGAAATGGGCAGGTGAAATTATTAAAATTTCCTTAAGGCCTTATCGTCTGACCCTCTAAGAGGAAACGTCAGAATGATAAATTAAAAACTAAGAAAACGAATGAGGGAAGAAGGGAATTTTGGTTTCAGTTGGAAGAACAGTGGGGAAAAAAAAAATAAAAAAAAATATCTCACTGTTCAGGTGGTTTTAAGTCAATGAATATCTCCAACTGATGTTTCAGAATCTTTTGTCTACACAGGCTAGGTCGAGAATTGTTAATAACTAACGCCTCAATAATATTGAGATGATAGTTCGACCTCGCACTGTATAGAACAGAAAACCACCCATCGGAATATTGATCGGCACACCTATTTATACTCAACAGGTGATTACCAATGGCGGATTCATGAGCTTGGGAGTGCCCGGTTTTCCAGCTACTATGCTTAGAGTAGTTTACACAACTCGAACCTTTTTCTCTTCTTTTCGTAAAGATGTTTTGCCAACCATTCAAAAGAACT